>NC_142942.1:9711966-9979466 GCF_046866305.1 Octopus bimaculoides | reverse complement strand
TACAACATTAATTGGTCCATTGTAAGGTATGTGAAACCATACAATATAATGTCGAGGAGATGCCGTCTCTGCTCCGAGGAATCCCTGTCTATTCTGTGGACCAAGAAGAAGATAATTAATAGAATTTCTAAACGACTCTCGAAATGCCTACATGCATATAAATGTACTTTCACACAATGCAGTGAGAATGAATTATGAGTAACCGTTAACTTAATTTACTTTAAGGTATGGATGACTTAAGTTTACTTTTAACCTCCCCATTCTTATAAACACGAAATAAATAACTAACTCGCTTTGTGATCATGAGTGCACCAAACCTCATGTGCATATGCTCACATTTTTGCAGATGCCTGTATGAGTGAGTGTACTTACACCATGTAGCTTGCCTGAGAGAGTTTATACATCCATATCTGTTAACGGTTAATTTTAATACTTTTCTCGCTGGATTGCGTGTTCGTTCCCCTTTTTGCCATCTGTGATTTTATTTTTGGTCTTCTATATAAATGAAGATATTTGCTCCGTCTGGCTGCTTTTCTTTCTACAAAACGGGAAGATACATTGCGGAACAGTTATTTTAACGAGTTGTATTTATTTATCACCCCACGAGATACATCTGTCCCACCCAAGAGGAATCGATGCTAGATGTGTCAAAACAATTGTCGTGATTAATAATAAATTCTCATATATTCTATCTTCTGTCTTTCATTTATATATATATATATATATATATATATATATATATATATATATATATATATATATATATATATATATATATATATATACATATATATATATTTACATATATATATATATTTACATATATATGTATATTTACATATACATATATATATATTTACACATATATATATATATATATATATATATATATATATATATATATATATATACATATATGTATACATATATATACATATACATATATATACATATACACATATATATAAACACATATATATACGCACATATATATACACATATATATATACATATATATATACATATATATATACACACATATATATATATGTATTGATTTTCCTTAGACATAGCAATATTAATATTTAATTGTTAGAACTTATTATAGATATGATTTTGAGTAAAGTATTAGACGAATACAGAGGATAATATTAATTAATGAATGACAAAAGAACAGGATTATGTAATCACCTTCATTTTTGCTATAAGAAACAGTGTATTTGTGAGAGCTGAGTATTTGTGCAACATCTTACAGCCTCTTTGGAATAGGATGTTACACAAGCACTCAGCTCTGAGTGCACTGCATCTCATAGCAGAAACATCTGTAAGCTAATAGAAATTATTACATAATTCCTGTTCTATATGAATGCGTATGCATGCATTTCTGCACATGCATGTGTATTTATGTATATATATATATAAATATATATATATATATATATATATATATATATATATATATATATATATATATATATATATATATATATATATATATATATTATCATACTTGAAAAGATCTTTAGGTTAAAACTGCCATTGTATGACCACTTGAATAAAACATTATATATATATATATATATACCATCATCATCGTTTAACGTCCGCTTTCCATGCTAGCATGGGTTGGACGATTTGACTGAGGACTGGTGAAACCAGATGGCTACACCAGGCCCCAATCTGATTTGGCAGAATTTCTACAGCTGGATGCTCTTCCTATATATAAATATATATATATATATATATATATATATATATATATATATATATATATATATATATATTTGGCCAATTACTTTTCATAAGTCAGAAAAAAGAAAGAAGCACTCATATATTAGGTAATAGAGTGGGTATATTATTTGTGTAGGATTATGAATTTAATCTTTTAACAGACAATTCATGCTACCGAAAAGCTTTATGTTAAAGAACCTTCAAAATTTGGAATGGTAAATTGACAGTTATCAGTCAGGACTAAATGGAATAGCATAATTTGGGCTCTTTTTTTTTTACTGAAGGTAACACTTCATCCAGATTTAGTGTTTTCAGTACCCCCATAAAAAAAAAAAGAAAAGGAAAAGAAGAATACCAATGACTAATATACCCAAAGCAGTAATCAAAGGGGTAGCAGACTGAACATTTATCACTTACTCTCTCTCTTTTACTCTTTTACTTGTTTCAGTCATTTGACTGCGGCCATGCTGAAGCACCGCCTTTAGTCGAGAAAATCGACCCCAGGACTTATTCTTTGTAAGCCTAGTACTTATTCTATCAGTCTCTTTTTGCCGAACCGCTAAGTTACGGGGACCTAAGCATACCAGCATCGGTTGTCAAGCGATGTTGGGGGGACAAACACACATACATATATATATATATATATATATATATATATATATATACATATATACAACGGGCTTCTTTCAGTTTCCGTCTACCAAATCCACTTACAAGGCTTTGGTCAGCCTGAGGCTATAGTAGGAGACACTTGCCCAAGGTGCCACGCAGTGGGACTGAACCTGGAACCATGTGGTTGGTAAGCAAGCTACTTACCACACAGCCACTCCTGCGCCTATGTGGAAATTAGGGTTAGGATAGAATTATAATCAAATAAATACTGTATGAAGTAGAGATCCCAAATTGAAGGAGAAGCTAAAGATTACTATCATTGTTGTTTAGTGTCAGATCAGCCCCGATTCTGCAGAACTATGATCAAAGTTATTCCAGTTATAACCTTCTTGTTTCCTCAGACATAGTTTATACTTCAGACTACATTTAATATAAATTGGTATAAACAGTATAAATATGTAGTTTTTAGGTAACACAACCATTAACAATTCTCTACCCGATTTTCTCATAAAGAAGTTTCCAGAAGTGAAAATATATTTTGGAAAAAGATCTTTCCTTTATAAAATTTTAAAAGAGTTTTCTTAGATTTATATAGAATATAAAATTCCTTTTGATACCTTCTTAATTTTTCTCAATATGCCTCCATATTATTGTCAATATTATTTATTAATGTAAAGAATAATGAGAATTTAAAAAATAAAAAATAGCATTAAATTTCATTTCAACCAATTTATATATCCCTTTAGCATTTTAACCAGCCATATCCGGCCAAAATATTCTGCCTGTTTTATGTTCAAACTAACCAGATCTGGCTTCTCACACCAACCCTATAATATCATTCTAAAAATTAATAGTCACCTTATCAAAATCTCAGAGCTACAAGATAACACATGATTAATTTAAAACAATGAGAATAAAAAAGCATTACTTTTGATAGAATAACGTCAATGCTAGAGGGTTAAATATATATATATATATATATACACACACATATCTTTATTACCATCATTTTTATGTCTGTTTTTCCATGCATGCAATGTATTGAGGCAGGTTTTCAACTATAGAATGCTCTTCCTGTTGCCAACCCTCGTTATATTTTCAAGTAAGGTATCCTTTATTTTACTGGTCTGAACAAATCCACTGAACTAGGGGACATTGATTTCCTGGTGAATGTAAACAATGTCATTACTTTGGGCCAAGACTGTGTCAGTGAGAACACTCAGAATTAATATTCACACATACATGCTAACACACACACACACACGTGTGTGTGTGTGTGTGTGTAAGTATATATATATACTGGGTGGGCTAAAAGTCACGCACAAGTTCCATATGCTCTGGAATTGTCAAAGACATGCTTCAATTTTTCTAAACTTGAATGATATAATGGTGAATACACACATACTTGTACACGATGAACAAAATTAATAATAATAATAATTAATTCTGGTTTTATTGGCCACAAGGGCTAATATAAATTAAAAACATGTAAGGACAAAGATAGGACGAAGGTTACAAAGGGTTTTGTCCGAAAAGAAAACGTTCGTGTAATAATAATAATATAAATAAATAAAAGGCTGTGTTTGGTACATGACTTTTGGCCCACCCTGTATATCTATGTATGATATATATAAAAGCATACACAATAGGCTTCCCTTCAGTTTCTGCTAATCAATTCCACTCTTAAAGCATTGGTCAACCCAAGACAATATGCACAATAGCAGAAGACATCTATCTCACCAAGATGTCCAACAACAAGACTTGAAACCATATGGTTGTAAAATGAACTTTTGTAACCACAGCTATTGCCATGTCTTTCATCAATGTAAATATGTGCATCAAAATTGGAAACAAAAAGAAATTAATAGCCATTATTAGCACCAATTTGAGAGAGAAAAGAACAATAAATCCACAGATAGGCTCAGGCAATGTATTTATCAATAGCTGGATGACCGTATTACTGAAAATGAAATCAGTAACACTAACTTGTGAAGTGATAGATCTGTGGTTCAAATGGTGGCACTGTTTTTTCTTTCTTTCTCACATATGAATTTATGTTTTGTGTCCTTTTAACAGTAAATTCATTCTTGAAAATAAAAAAAAATAAATGTGCCTTTTTAAAGCCTAACCAAGCTCATGGGCCCGGTTTCCTGGTTTCAATGGCGTATGTGTTGCCCAGTTAGACGGGACGCCAGTCCATCACAGCGTTACTCATTTTTGCCAGCTGAGTGAACTGGAACAATGTGAAATTAAGAGCTTTGCTCAAGAACACAACACGTTGCCTGGGCCAGGAATCGAAACCACAATCTTACGATCATGGTGCTGACACCCTAACCATTAGGCCACGCGCCTCCACTCAGTCTTGAAAATACTAATAATCTTTTTAAACACAGACACTAGGTCAGAAATTGGGGTTGGGTAGATAGTGATTATATTAGCCCACGTACTTAACTGGTACTTTATCAACTCTGGTACTTGATTGGTATTCTTTTACTCTTTTACTTGTTTCAGTCATTTGACTGCGACCATGCTGGAGCACTGCTTTTAGTCGAGCAAATTGACCCCAGGACTTATGCTTTGTAAGCCTAGTACTTATTCTATTGGTGTCTTTTGTCAAACTGCTAAGTTATGGGGACGTAAACACACATCGGTTGTCAAGCGATGGTGGGGGGATAAACACAGACACACAAATATATATACAACAGGCTTCTTTCAGTTTCTGTCTACCAAATCCACTCACAAGGCTTTGGTTGGCCTGAAGCTATAGTAGAAGACACTTGCCCAAGGTACCACACAGTGGGACTGAACCTGGAACCATGTAGTTGGGAAGCAAGCTTCTTACCACACAGCCACTCCTGAGCCTAGAAAAATATGAAATGCTTCATGAATTTGTGTGTCATCCTTGACTTAACTATTTGACTAATTCTTTTATTTTATCAACCTTGGAAGGATGAAAAGCAGTGTTGACCCCAGTATAATCTGAGCAATGTTAAAGAGCTGAAATACTACAAAGCATTTTTCTGATGTTCTTAATGATTCTACCAACCAACTTACTTAGTAGCAGTAATAGTAGTAGTAGTAGTAGTAGTAGTAGTAATAATAATAATAATAATAATAATAATAATAATAATAATAATGGTTTCAAATTTTGCCACAAGGGCAGCAATTTTTGGGGAGGGGACTAGTTGATTACATCGACCCCAGTGTTCCAGTGGTACTTATCTTATCGACCCCGAAAGGATGAAAGGCAAAGTCGACCTCAGCGGAATTTGAACTCAGAACAAACACAGATAAAATACTGCTAAGCACATCGCCTGGCATGATGACAATTCTGCCAGCTCACCATCTTACTAATTATAATAATCCTTTTTACTAAGGGCACAAGGCCTGAAATTTTGGGGAGAGGGAACTAGTCGATTACATTTACCCCTGTGTTTCACTGGTACTTAATTTATCGATCCTGAACGGATGAAAGGCAAAGTCAACCTTCGTGGAATTTGAACTCAGAATGTAACGATGGGCTAAATACTGCTAAGCATTCTATCCAGCATGCTAATAATAATAATAATAATAATAATAATAATAATAATAATAACAACAACACCAACAATGATAATTATAATAACCCTTTATATTATAGGCACAAAGCCTAAATTTTGGAGGAGGGGATAGAAGATTACATCAACCCCAGTGTTTCACTGGTACTTATTTCATCAACCCTGAAAGGATGGAAGACAAAGTTGACTTCAGCAGAATTTGAACTCAGAACATAAAAACAGGTGAAATGCTGCAAAGCATTTTACCCAGCATGCTAACAATTCTGCTAGCTCGTTGCCTTAAAAATGCATGTAATCTTGTTGTGCTGTGATTGTTGTTTTGTTATACACCAGCCCTGATTGATCAAAATAAAAGATAGTATCAAATTTCATTTTAATCGGTATAAACATCACCATCATTATTTTTTCATCTGTATTTCCATGGTGGCGCACAACTTACTGAAGCAGAATTTTAATGATCAGATGCCTTTCCTGTTGCCAACCCTCAATAGTTATCCAGGCAGAGTATTTTTTATTCCATACACATTGGTTTACAGGTGTAATGTAAACATTATCATCATTTGGGGCTCAGATGGTGTTAATAAAGACACACCATATCAACATTCATAATACTCAAGCTGGGACTGAGGAGGAGGAGGAGACCCACTTCGGTCATGAATGACCATGGGATTGCACCTAGAAAGTTACCCTCCGAGGCACAAGTCCAGGCAAGGTTGTTTACGGAAGGCCAGCAGTCACCCATGCATGCCAGCCTCCCCTCTCCACACCACTGATGTTATCCAAGGGAAAGGCAAGGCCGATACAGCTTTGCACCAGTGATGTTGCAACTCATTTCTACAGCTGAGTTAACTAGAGCAATGCGAAATAAAGTGTCTTGCTCAAGAACACAACACGCAGCCCGATCCGGGAATCAAACTCACAACCGCACAGTCGTAAGTTCGATGCTCTAACCACTGAGCCATGAGTCTTCACCAAGCTGGGATTATCTCGTTAATTTTATGTGTTCTTCTTTTGATTGTAAAGTTTGAGTTGGGGAATTTTGGTTGGTTATGGTCTGTCCACATTACTCCAAAAGGAGCATAGAGCCAGTTTTCCAATCCCTCTGGCATATATATCCCTACTGAATGGGGCACCGCTCCATCACAAGGTTACTCATTTTTACCAACAGATTGGACTGGAGCAATGTGAAATGAAGTGTTTTGCTCGAGAACACCATGTGTTGCCCAGTCCAAGAATTGAAACCACAGTCTTATGATCATGAATCTAACACCCTAACCACTAAGCCATATGCCTTCACAGAATTAGGAAAGACTTAGCTGCAATTTCTAGCAAGCCATGCAGCCATACCTCATTGTTGCTTTGTCTCAGCAGGAACGTTATTGCTCAGCAGTTCCAGTTCTTTAGAGTAGTTTTAATATAGCATAAATAAATAAATAAAAAATAACAACCAAATCTATTAACATGTATGTTAACTTTTTATACAAAAACCTCAGCTTAGAGGATAAGACTTTATTATTTCTAAGTGACTTCATGGCTGTTAAAGAGAACAATAAAATTTTCATCTAAAGCAGGGGTTCTCAACCATTTTTTTATCTATGGACCCCTTTGATTACTGTTTCATTCTAGTGGACCTCAATAACCATTCAATGTTTAAAAATTAGTTTTATAGAAACTTCTTTCAAAATTTCTATTTTGTTTCACACACATTAACTTGTGTAGGTCGAACAATGTAAAATGTTAGAGAAAGAAACCTGGCTGTTTCTTGCAATAAATACCAATACATACATCTAAATAAATTTTTTTCAGGGACCCTTTAAGTAGTATTGTGAATCCCCAATTACTATTTTGTTGTGTGAACTCCCAAAAATCTTATATGGACCCTAGTTGAGAACCAGTGATCTAAACAGTTCAAACCAGAAAAAGATCTTTGAAATACTACTTCTATATCTTATTAAGTAGAGTAATTACAGGCCAAACAACCTATGGTTAATCTTGCTTCTTCAGTCCTGGAAAGCAATTGTATGCATTTGCAATATAGATAACTTTTAGTCCATGCAAGAAGACAGGAAAATGAAGATGATGATTTGAGATGAACAAGGTAATTTACAATGTATGGAGATGTATCTGCTCTCCTTATATGGCTTTGAAACCTGGACAAGTTTTAGGCAACAAATTTTAGGAGACAGCACCAGAGATGACTGAGAAAAATCAAGCATGTGTGATTAAGAATTTTGTTTCTCAACCATATAGTTCCAGGTTCAGTTCCACTGCATGGTACTGTGAGTAATTGTCTTCTGCTACTATGGTCCCAGACCAACCAAAGTCTAGTGAGCAGACTTTGGAAGACAGAAACTGAAAGAAGCCTGTCATATATATGTGCATGTTTGTGTACATTTGTTTCTCCTTGCTTTGACATCATACATCAGCTGTAAATGTGCATCACTGTCATTCATTTCTAACATACCTGGCCATGGGGTAATATGTTGTTTGGAAACTGGTGAGGGTTGGTGACAGGAAGGGTGTCTAGCCATAGAAAATCTGCCCTATTTATGCAAGCATTGAAACACATACATTAAAACGATGATGATAATGATAGACAAAGGAATCGCAGTGTACATGAGAAATCTAATATCTCTTGCAGTAAAACCATGATTATACATCAGATTTGATGGGCAGACCATGCAAATGCTGGGCAAATGGTTGAGCAGCTGAAGAAAATATGGAAGGCGCATATAAAGAGGAGAAATGAAGAGGTTCAAAAACGTATTTTAATGAAATTTGAAAAAGTCCTTGTTTTGATGTGTGGTGGCTTTGTGTGCTTCAGTGACCCTCAAGAGCTGTGCCAGTGGAGCACAAAATCCTAGCAGGGCCTCCCATACTGGAGAAGACAAAGAATAGGAGTCCAGACTAATATGGACCTGGATCATCTATATTCAGATGTAAATATGGTTTGTGTAGTGTCAACACACTTACCTAGAAGAAAGCAAAGTTATAGAAGCATCAATGACAATTCAAAACCAGCAAGACATGAGATGGGTAGATGGCCCTCCATCAAGGAGATGTATAATGCAATGCAACAAAATCCGAAAGAAAGCTACTAGAGCAGGAGGCAAGACACTGGAGCAGAGCTGGAAAAGCAAGGATCCAACTTGAAAGAATCAGAAAAGGCAGCACAGAGCTGAGAAAAGTGAAGGGAAGTCAGAGATGGCCTATGTTCCACAGTGGGATTATCATGGGATGTAAATAGGTCTCATTGGCTAATAATCAATATAGCAACAGATCATCTATGATGGCACACAACCCTTTTGGACAGAACAAGGATTAAACTGTTCAATGATAGATGCGAGTGTAGAATGCAGTACAAAACAATTGACACAGTATTTTTTTTTCTCCAGCAAGTTTGTGGTTAGACTTCTGGCTACCATTTATTCTATATATGGGTCCACAGATGTGAATTCTGGAATCTGGCTTCACAATAATCCTCAACCCCAAGGGACTGGTGCCAACAGCAATAGAAATATATGTATATTATGCACACACACACACACACAGATTCCTTTACTTGTTTCAGTCATTTGACTGTGGCCATGCTGGAGCACCGCTTTTAGTCGAACAAATCGACCCAAATTATCTTATTTAGTTTGTTTACCATTTTAAAAAATTTAAAAACTATCTTAGTTTTTTCTGGAAGTTACTCTTCCATTTTAAGAAATTACATTATCACCATCACAATACTATCTGTAAGTGCACACACACATATATATATACACACACACATTATGCATGTGGTATTATTGGAGATCTTATTTTATATGCTAGAGGTAAACTGTATGAGACTGAATAATGGGGATATATATATATATATATATATATATATATATATATATATATATATAAGTAGGTCTTTCAAAGACAGTATCAATATCATGTAGCTGCAATCTTTTTGCTAGATTTTTCGAACAAACTATAATAATAATAATAATAATAATAATAATGATAATAATAATAATAATAATATTAATAATAATATAAAATACATTTTCTATACAGGCTTTAATTAAAATATCAACTAAAAGAAAACAAGAATCAGTCTATGAAAATGTTAAACAAAAAAAAAATTCAATAGATATTTTTATTTAAACACCGGTATGTCTAGTGCAGCATCACTCACGTTTACTTTACACAAAAACAGGGCAAAAAAAAAAAAAAAAAAAAAGATATGTTGAAAATTAAATGTTAAGGTAGATTTAATTTAGAAACTTACATTTTGATTACAGCAGCTATAAAATAGTTTTCAAATAATGAATTTAAAATATTATGTTTATATATATATATTATTTGAAAATTATTCAATATTTCCGACAAAACCTATACTGTAATGTAAATTCAATATCAAAAGATGTTTTTATCACTCCATGAAATATAATAATAATAGTAATGATAGTAATAATAATATTATTAATAATAATAATAATGATGATGATAATGATGATGATGATGAGGATGATAAAGAAATATATAGAATTTATATAGAAATGTACACATTTCAAGCAGCAGACATCCACTTTAATTTTACAAAAACATATATATACACACACACACACACACACACACACATAGTGATCAAGCAAGTTTCATATGATGAAATGAAGAGCACTCAATAAGATGAATATAGACTAAATATACATGTTTCTACAAGTATAGAACACAGTGAGTTCATGTTACTTATAGTTTAAAAATAACTGAAACCCACAAAGTGGTTGAGTTCCTTTTTATCATTTAGCTGTACAGGGCCAACAAATCTGATAAAAATGAACTCAGCCACCTTTTGTACCTTTCAGTGACTTGGAAAGTATTAGTAACATGAAGCATGTTCCAAACTAGTTTATATATATATATATCAAGAAGTATTGTTAACATGCATTTTATCATACCACAAATATCACTTAGGTATTTTTGTTTGATAGAGACTCTAATAGTAATGGACGTTGTCATGCATCACATATGCAGCATTGCTTTCCACTGAGAAAATTTTTTTTCAAAGCATACAGAATTTTAAAAAATTAACAACAAATACATCAGCAAAAGAAGATTAGGCTACAAAGTTTTTCATCATTATATGTGTATATATATACACACACACATACATATACACCATCAAATTGTTAGAGGTGCTGTTATTCAATTACTTTAAGTTTCATGCTGAAGTGACATTCATCAGTGTATGAACTGAGAATATATTTCCTCACTGACGAAGGCTTTTTTAGTGTAGAACTTGAAGTAATGGAACAATAGTTATCCCTCACAGTAGTGTACATAAGTGTACGTATTTATTATATAATTCATAATTAATAATAAATTACATATATATATATATATATACATACGTGTGTGTGTGAGTGTGTAATAAATTTCTGGTTTTATATATAATTGGTCTTTGGTTAGATGAAGTCAAATATAAAAGCAAAGCAACATGTACTCTGTGAAATGTTTTTGTTCTTCAAATGTTGTCTACTGCCCTGACTAATAACAGTCCAGTTCTTACACAATAGAGAATATAAACATTAATACTGAATACAAAGAAAATATACTTAATGAAATTATCATTAAGAATCTTTTCATCTACCAGTCATATATAACTTCTAATATTGGGTGCTTTATGTTATCCATCTCTTTTGTGCAGAAAACCATTGCAATATAACTTAAATATTTTGTTGACTTAGTATTTTCCTTACTTAGACTTCAGCAGTGATTTTTTTTTTATAACAACTGTTATATTTTGAGTGACAAATAATCAAGAACAAAAAGCCTATTTCTGATTATAGTAATTAGTTATTGGGAATGAAACTTAAAAAAAAATAACAAATATATTATCAGTATTTGTACATCAATGTGGACGGGGCTTATCTTCAATATATCTATACATTGTACATCAGAAAAGGTATATGGAATTTGGTCTAATGTAGCCTTCCCAATATATTTAGTTACAGGACCACCAGGTATTATGCCTGGTCTGACTCAATTGTTGATTGCTAATGTATGTGAGAGAAAATCATCATCAGCTACCAACAGAACTGACAATTCTATTATATAAGGTTCAACCGTCTTAAAAACTTAACAATATTCAAAACTTGAAATATATATATATATATGTATGTATATATATATATATATATATATATATATATATATATATATATATATATATATAGAAAAAAAATTATTTGGCAATTAGAAAACAAACACTGGTAAATTCAAAGAAACATATTGCTAACCAATGGAAGAAAGTATTTAATATCTCTGTAATCATTTAAATATTAGTGAAATAATAATTAGTGCTTATGTAGCATTATTTCAGTAGTTCCCAAGCCATTTTTATTTTGTTACTTGTGATGCATTAAAGAGCAAATAAAAATATTTTTGTGTACCTTGTGCATAAAATAAAATAATGTATTAAAAATAAAGATATTTATAATATAGTTTAACCTATATGATTTAAATCAAAGAAAGTTGTTAAATACTTACTTCTTTATTTTAATAAATAAAACATAGTTATCAAGGTTTTATACTTAGAATTTCAGTTTTTATTTTAAACATTTTTTTAAAAAATATATTAATTTGTTTTCTGTGGTGCACCTAACTACATTTTGTGATGCATCACTGCACCAAAATGCATACCATTTGGGAACCACTGTATCATTACCACATATTAAAACATTTAAAACGATTCTACAAGAAGCATACAGTGTTTTTTGTTTTTTTTAATATTTGGAATAACAACAATGATATGATATATGGATATGAGATGATTATATATATATATATATATATATATATATATATATATATATATATATGAAGTATTGCAGAGTAGCTGGGTAGGAGAATAAATAGCTGAAATACCACAGTAAAGGTTAAATTTATAAGGATGGGGGGTGGGAAAACTGGATGGCAAAAAACAGCAATGAATAGTGAAAAATAAGCAGGTGAGGCATAACTAGGCAATCAGTTACCCTAGACTATATTGTACTAAGCAAGTGAAAAACTAGCCAATACTGAAGGAAATATACTCATTCTCTACAGAACATCTAGAATAATCTAGACACCACTGAAATGGGGAAATAAAAAGGTGGGTTTGGACAATATGGCAAGACTTATGGGTTATTTAAAAATTTGGAACGAAAATTTATGGAATTTTTTTCTTTTCTGTGATTTTTTTAAACCACAATTTAACCTCAATCAAATCAAAAGTTTGCTTGCTTTTTTGTTGTTCATTTCTTTGTCAAATGTAAAGCAGGAAAAAACAAAACAAAAAAAACACAAACAATCTAATTAATTTACATCTCAAAATAAATTTCACATATTAAACAGGACTGACAACAACAAAAATAAGCATATATGGACAGAAGTTTACTATCTACTCACAAAAATGCAGAATTATTTAAAAAAAAAAATATCAAATAATCCATTGGATTTTTGGAACATTGGAATCAGTACTGAATTTTTTTAATGTAACATTTTCAGACTTCTTTTATAAACTGATGGACATTTTTAATACATGTTGTTATTTTTTATTCAATAAAAACCTTGAAGCCTGTACTATGGTGATGTTTAAGCAATATGATAAAAATGAGAGTCCTTATGTTTTGTTGTTGCTGTTGTTGTTAAAAAATACCTATACAATATCACTAACAACATAGATTCAGAAAAAAAGTTTTATTAAATAGTTATGCCAACATTTTCTCACAAAATAACAGACTTATATCCACAATTAAAGCTATAATACCAAAAAAAAAAAAAAAATCTTGAAATAAGTAAAGGAAATAAATTACATGTCAAGAACCATAAAAATCTACTGACTGTTTTTTTCTGGGTTTTTTTTTACAAATAATGAAAAAAAAAAAATCTCTCAGAAACAGGAAGTTTAAGTTACAACAAATATGATTCTTTAAAAAGATTTCATTGAAAGTTGTTTTCTGTAAAAAAAATTTTTTTTAAATGATATGCTGAAAAAAATTTTCTGTGTGAGTATGTGTGAGCATATAAATATATATATATATATATATATATATATATATATATATATATATATATATATATATATATACATACATATAGATGTATATTCATGCATATATATAAGTACATATATATATATATATATATATATATATATATATATATATATACATACATATAGATGTATATTCATGCATATATATAAGTACATATATATATATATATATATATATATATATGCATACATAAATATATATTTATATTCACATACATATATATATAAAAAGCTAAATGTGTGTGCATGTGTGTGTGTGTATGTACATATGTATTCTTAAATGGTATTTAAAATCAAATTTAAATAATAAAAATATACATTTTAGAGTTTTTGTTTCTGTCTTTTCCTAAACATAAAAAGAAAGAAAAAAAAGAAATTATGACATTCCACCAATCATAATCATTTTCTTTCTTTGTAATTTAATCCAGCTGCTTATTACAGTATTTAACAATAATTTAAATATAAATGTAATTATATCAAATTTTTTTTTTTTTTCAAATGCTTGAAATCCTTTTAAAAAATAAAAAAATATTTAAAAATAATTACGAATTCATAACAAAGTTAATAATTGTTAGCCAGGAATCACTTGAGATTAAACTAAAAGCTAATGCTTTAGATTTACAATGTAAAAGGAGTGGGTGGTGGGGGGAAAAGATTAATAATAATAATAATAATAATAATAATGGTAAAAATATATTAAATGCATATAAGTACAATGTAATGGACTGGAAGAGAAAAAAATATTTCAAATCTTAAAATTGAAAAATAAATAACATTGATTAGCTTGGATAATCGACAGAGACTTCTCCAAGAAAAAATATATATTATGTATTATTAAAACTATCACTAGTGCCTGGCAGAATGTTATATTTTATGTAAATGAAACCAAGAGATGAATATACGTGGTTCATCAACTTATCAAAATTCAGCAAATGGATTCTCAGTTTCACTAAGATTATAACAGATAAAATATCTTACTTTATTAATATGGGGTGGGGGTAAAACCACCAGAAAAACAAAATTTGGGTAGATTACTGTTTTAGGTTATGTTACCAAGTTTCTAAAGCATCAGTTATTATTTTAGCAATGTGCTGGGTGACCACATCACATGACGAAAGCACCTAGTTAACAATGAATGGTATAAATATGCTTTTATAATAACAATAATAATAATAATATTTTATTTTTATAGATAATATTAGGACTGCTATGACTCCTCTAGAAGGAATATGTAAATAAATAAAGAAGAGTTCCATAATTAAATTTGTTGAACGATATTTCAGTATCTTGTGTACCTTCAATGGGTTCAAAATTTGATATGTCAGTCTACTTCATTTTTTTTTTATAGCAGTCCTAATATTATCTATAATAATAATAATAATAATCCTTTCTATTATAGGCACAAGGTCTGAAATTTTGTGGCGAGGGGGAAGTTAATTAAGTCAACTCCAGTATTCAATTGGTACTTATTTCATCAACCCAGATGAAAGGCAAAGTTGAGAACTCACAACATAAAGACAAATGAAATGCTGCTAAGCATTTTGTGTGGTGTGCCAATGATTCTGCCGGTTCAGCACCTTAATAATAACAAAAATAAGTATAACAAACCTTTCTACTGTAGGCACAAGGCCTGAAATTTTGGGGCAAGGGATAAGTCAATTACATGAACCCAGTGTTTAACTAGTACAACTTACTGCCTTAATAATAATAATAATAATCTTTTCTACTACAGGTACAAGGCCTGAAAGTTGGAGCGGGGAGGGTAGTCGATTACATTAACCCAGTGCCTGACTGGTACTTAATTTATCGACTACAAAAAGATGTAAGGCAAAGTCGACCTTAGTGGAATTTGAACTCAGAATGTAAAGATAGACGAAATGCCAAGAAGCATTTTGCCCAGTGTGCTATCGATTCTGCTAGAATGGTACTTAATACACATGGCCACAATACCCAAACTGTTACCTAAGAGGCTGAAGGATACTGGATTTAAGATTGGCATTGTTGATCTGCAGAAAGTGCCATCCTGTAGTCTCCAAGATAGCATGTAATAGTAATAATAAATGTTTTCTAATTTTGGCACAAGGCTAACAATCTCAAGTGGGGTGAGTTAGTCTTTTACACTGACCCCATTGCTCAACTGGTACTTTTTTTTTTTATCAAATCAGAAAGGAAGAAAGGCAAGGTCATCCTTGGCAACTTTTGAACTCAAAAGTGTAAAGAACTGGAAGAAATGCTTGCTAAGCTTTTTGTCCAATGTGCTAATGATTCAATAATTGCTTCAAATGTAAACACAAGGCCAGAAATTTGGTAGAGAAAGGCAACTCAATTACACCAATCCCACTATTTCACTAATACTATATATTTTAATGACCCCCTGGAGGGATGATATAAAACTTGACCTAGACAGAATTTGAACTCAGAACATAAAGAACCATAAGAAAAACCCCTTTCTAACATAGGCACAAAGTCCCAGCTTTTTGACATGGAAGAGGGTGGAAGGGTGTTGAGTAAGGTTGCTGATTAAATATACCTAATTTCTCGATTGGTACTATAACAATATTAATAATAATTTTCTAATACAGGCAAAAGACCTCAGATTTTGGAGGGGGAAGATATTTAGTTAAGTCAATACCAATATTTGACTGGTACTTTATTTTATTAATCCCAGGGGGGTGAAAGGTAAAACTGACCTTCATAGGATTTGAAATCAGAACACAGATGAAACAAACACTGCAAGGCATTTCATTCAGTGCTATAATGATTCAGCCAATTCAATAATCGTAATACTCCTATACTATATAATAACATCTTCATATTAACATAATGATAATATAGGGATGTCAGATAAATTTGCATGTTTCTTTCCAATGTTATTTGAATTAACATGAAAAATACTTTTATTGTATTATATTTTGGTTTATTTGTAGCTCTATTCTTCTCTACAACTTTTGTTTATCGTTCTTTTTTTTTCAATTTGAATAAATTGTGCTTCTTTTCAGACGAATGACAACAGAATGCTAAGATGAAAAACAATGAGCATTCTTGACATCTGCTTCTCTTTGTATTTACTCATGGTTCCAATACTGTCAAAGCTGCTTAACCCTTTGGCATTTAAACCGGCCATATCTGGCCCAAATTTTCTACTTATCTTATGACCAAATTGGCCAGATTCACATCTACCTTAAAATATCATTCTAAAAATATACAATCACATCATTGAAATCTCAAAGCTACAAGATAACTGATTAATTCAAAACAATGTGAATAAATAACCTTTTCTTTCAACAGAATAACGTGAATGCTAAAGGGTTAAGACATTTGTGCTGTGTATGGATGGAGAAAGTGCTTTTACTGAAAGAACTGCACAGAAATGGTTTTCACACTTCAAGGATAGAGAAATTCAAACTCACAGACTCTTCTCATTCTAGTCGACCTGATCATTTCAATGAAGATCAAATGAATGAGCTCATCTATGAGGATCTGCACCAATCCAATTGGGAATTGGACTAGCAGATGAGATACTCACATGATACAGTTGACAGTCAGCTCCACTTGATGAGCAAGATCTAACAAGGCAATCTAGTTGAAAAGACCTGACTGGCAACACAGCATGCTTCTTTAATATGACACCCCCTCACCCCTACATTGCTAATTTAACCAGAAATTCTGATCAAGAACTCTGTTGTGAAGTTCTATTGTGCCCGTTGTATACTAATATAGCACCTTTAGATTATCACCTTTTTTGGTCAATCTCTGACAGTCTGTGAGGTCTTGCGTTCAAAATGATGTGGAACTGAAACTGTAGCTCTGCAAATTCTTCAAGTCAAGACCAGGTGATTTCTAACCTCAAGGCATTGACAAGCTGGTGAAACACTGGCACAAAGTCATGAACAATGAAGGAGAAAATATTGATTTCAAATTTTAGTATAAGGCCAGTAAATTCAGGGAAGTGGGTAAGTTGATTACATCAATCCCAGTACTCAACTGGTAGATATTTTATTTGCCCTGAAAGGATGAAATGTGAAGTCGACCGTGGCAAAATTTGAACTCAGAATGTAGACGGATGAAATGCTGCTAACGATTCTGCTCAGCGTGCTAACGATTCTGCCAGCTTGCAGCCTTAATGAAGGAGAATATATTATTGACTGATTTGTTAAAACTGTTAATGAAAAATAAGGATTAAAATAATCAGTAAAAAAAAAATTAACAAACTTATCTGATAACCCAATACAACAATAATATATTTATAGCATTCATTGTTACTAATTACTCATTATAATCAATTGTAATAATTTCATCTTCTTTGAAATGTTTATTTCTGATCTTTGACTTCAACAACCCAAAACAATACTCATAACCTAAATCACATAATAATAATATTAATAATAATAATAATAATAATAATAATAATAATAATAATCCTTTCTACTAAAGGCACAAGGCCTGAAATTTAGAGGGAGGGGGATAGTCGATTACATTGACCCCAATGTTTCATTGGTGCTTATTTTATCGACCTTGAAAGGATGAAAGGCAAAGTCGACCATGGCAGAATTTGAACTCAGAATGTAAAAACAAACAAAATGCTGCTAAGCACTTTGCCCAACATGCTAATGATTCTGCCAAGATTGCCGCCTTAATAATGATAATGATAATAATAATAATAATAATAATAATTTCTGTTTTAGGTACAAAGCCAGCAATTCTGATGGGAAGGAGAGCAGTTGATACCACTGACCCTAGTGGTTGACTGGTACTTATTTTATCGAACCTGGAGGGATGAATGGCAAAGATGACCCCCACCCCACCCCCCAGTAGAATTGGAGCTTCAGAACATAAAGAACCAGAAGAAATACTGCAAAGCATTTTTCCTCTACTCTAACAATTCTGCCAATCTACCGCCCTTTATAATAATAATGATAATAATGATGATAATAATAATAATAATAATAATAATGCTTTAACAAGTTGCAATAATATGCTAACATTGCATGGATGGAGAAGACACAAGAAAAAAATAATAATAATAATAATAATAACATTTTAGTTCTATCTCATCACAGACATCACAAGGAAAAAAAAAAAAAAAAAACTTAAGCAATTCACAGCAGTTTTTTTTGGCATTTTTTTTTTACCCTATGAAATGGATTTCATTTTTTGCTTGTTTGTTTTTACACTTATTTGTATTAAGAAGCATTATTTAAAATTTACTTTGCTATTTTACGTTCTTGTAATACTGTAGCTGTCGTTGTGTCAAGAGTATACTACGGCTTTCTTCTTTTTCTTTTTACTAATGTGGGTGACATTTTGTTTGTTTTTTTGTTTGTTCGGGTTTTTTTTTTTTGGTCTCGTGTATTTCTTTTTTCATTTATTTATATTTTTCTTTGAGATATATCATGAATACTTAATAAGAACCTCTTGTTGATGTTTTTCTTTTTTCTTATTTTTCTTTTAAAACTTCGGTCTTAACTCTGTTTAGTGGCAGGGATGTTTGAGTATTTTAACCACATTACTTTTTCTTTTTTTTTTGTTTTGCTTTGTTGTAGTTTCTCTTTGGTTTCTTTTTTTTTTTACCTTTTTAATATATTTTCTGTTCTTTTCTTTCTTCATGTTTCCAATGAGCTAGTCTTTTTTTTTTTTAATAATAATATTATCATTATAATAATGTAAGAAATAATAATAATGATAATAATGATAATAATAATAATAATAATAATAATAATAATAATAATAATAATAATTCTTTCTACTAAAGGCACAAGGCCTGAAATTTTGGGGGGAGAGGACCAGTCGATTACATCGACCCCAGTGTTTCACTGGTGCTTAATTTATCGACCCCGAAAGGATGAAAGGCAAAGTCGACCTCAGCGGAATTTGAACTCAGAACGTAAAGACAGACAAAATGCCACAAAGCATTTTGACTGGCAAGCTAACGATTCTGCCAGCTCACCACCTTAGTAATAATAATAATAATAGTAGTAGTAGTAGTAGTAGAAGTAATCTTCTTTAGTCATATGACAGCAATTGGTTTTGCATGTGTAACCATTTTGGGAACTGGTTGGGTTGATGAGCGTAGGTATCTGTGAACTCTGAGGAGTGAACAGGTCGGTTGTTCACTTGGTCTATAAAAGATGCAAACTGGCTTGAAAAAATAGAGCTTCTCAAGTCTCGCTCCTCCAGAGGCTCAGGCTTCATACACATCCTGTCTTGTGGATTAGGCATATAATGAGGATTAACAGGTGATAACGAAGAGGAATGCAGAGGCCTTCTCCCCAGAGCAGCAGGACTCCGAGAGTTGGATGTCAGATACAATTCTTGACGTAACTGTGAAGCAGACGAATGGTTTAGAGATGCCATAGATGTTAAAGCTTGAGTAAGAAGTGGGTAAGTCTTCTTACTCTCTTTTGATATCTTTTGTATGGGCAATGATAAGCTGGACGGTGCTGTGTTTCTTAAATGTGCCATTTGCTGCTGCTGCTGCTGCTGCTGCTGCTGTTGTTGTTGCTGGTGCTGTTGTTGTTGTTGCTGATGGTGTTGTTGCTGTTGTTGTTGTTGCTGTTGTTGTTGTTGCTGCTGCTGTTGATGCTGTTGCTGTTGATGTTGTTGTTGTAGATGGTGATGGAGGTTGTATGGCGAGTTGTTCAGCGATGACATAAGATTTGGGGATGTCTCAGAATGTAAGGATTGAAACTGACTAGCGTAGAATGGCGGAACTTTGGCTGCTGTTGACCATGGAGACAATTTAGACATGAAAGACGGTTGAAGAGAAGGTTTCTGAGCAGGCAAAGCCGAAGCAGGTGGAGGGGGACGCAGGGGGTAGACTCTCTTGCGGTCCCTTTTTAATTGATTGCGTAACTGACTGATAGCAGTCGTAGTAATTCGGGGCGTTGTACGTCTTGACGAAGATTTTGGTTTCACCTTCTGTATGGCAGACTGCCGGCAGTCTTGATCACAAATTAGTGCTTGCTGCTCAAAAAGGGAAGCGGAGCAAGAATCACCAGGAGACATTTGGCAGTCAAAGAGCACCACAGACATTTCACGGAGATTTACTCTGGCAGACTTTTGAAGAACTCTAGGAAGAGAAATAGATTCTTCTTTTGTTTCATCTAATGGTTCTGAACTTACAGTTTCAATTGGATTAGTTTTGGGAATATTAAAATTTTCAGCAGAATTCTTCTTAACTTCATCCTCATCAGCAGTAGTGGTAGTAGTAGTAGTAGTAGTAGAAGTGGTAGTGGTACTAGTAGTAGTACCAGTAGTTGTAGTAGAAGCAGATGTAGCAGTAATAGTAGTCACTGTAGTAGTACTAGAGGTGCTAAAATTTTTTTCAAATGAATCTTTTGTGTCCTCTTCTTCAGAAAACTGTTGATCGGCTATTCTTTTAGTTGGTTCCTTTTCACTGGAGACTTTGGTGACAACACTTTCTCGTTTTGGAGAAGCAGTTTTTGAAGAATCTTTTTCTGAGTTGGTAGTTTCTTCTGAATTAACAGGATTCTGAACAGATTTACTTTCAGTGTTTGTAGTTTTAATGGAATCGTTTTCCTGATTCAAAAGAACATTGTTTTGTGAAGATGAAACAGCATCCTGTGACTGGCTGGTGCGTTTCACATCTTCTGATTTCCGAAGAGATGAATTCTCTCGGAGTTTTTCACAAAGCTTATCGATTCTGGATTTCTTTGAAACAGGTATGGCAACATTTTCATCTAATTCTTCATCATCACCTACTTCAACGACTTGGATGTCTTGTATTCCATCACACTGAATTCGATGGACAACTTTTTCTTTTCGATAGTTGGCTAATGGCTTTTTGAAATCGCTGTCAGAATTCCTTTCATCAGCAGAAGAGTCATTCATAGATAAACCATCTTCTTTACCTCCATCACCCTGAAGAAATTTCTTACGAAAAATGCTTCGTGGCCGTAGCATTTTGGCATCTTCATGAGTAAAAATGCGATCGGGTAGGACTCCTTCTTCTCCATTTTGTTCCTGACTCATATATAAAGATCCACCAATGTAAATACGTTCCCCTTCCATAGCCCAGTATACAACCATAACTACAGCAATGACCAGGTAATTCTGTGATAGAATTCAAGTTGCAGCAGTATTCTATAGTTTTATCAGCAGTTAGAAGAAATAAAATCCATGTTGGTTTTCTTTTTCTTGGAAATTGGTTACATAAAACAGCCTTGAATCTGATGGAAGAAAAAAAATAGAAACATGATTCTCATAATTATGAAGAAATTAGATTAATTTATTGTGAAGGTACAATTATTTAAAACAAAAGAATACATATTTACATAGTCAATTTAAATGTAGACGTGAGAAAGATAACACAGTGTATGTAAATATAGATGTGTGTTAGGTCACATATGTGTGTAAATGTAAATATGGGTTAGCTAATATATGATGTATGTAAATATAAGCATGAATTAGAGTATGTAAATGTACACATTATATTACTTTTTAATAGCTTGATCAGGGGAACAAAAGCAGTGGCAATACTCTTTTTAGGACTTCTGTGAATGATGGAAAGAAGTCATTCTCAGACTAGAGACCAAACATGAATGCTGACAACAGAACAGATGCTACCAAAAGCAACCAAGAGCCAGGTAGTGATGATAAACCAGATGGATTGGGTTAGATAAAATATACTGGCTACAAATGTAGATTTGTGAGATAACATGTGGTGAATGTAAGTGTAGTGACTTAGATTAGATGACTGTAGTGTATGTAAACATAGGTATGTATTAGATGGTTTGTAGTGTATGCAAATACAGACCTGGGTTGAATAAAATATAATGTAGATACAGACATGGGATAGATATGCAAATTTAGATGCATGTCAGATGACAGTGTACAAAAATATACACATGGGTTAGACACCATACAGTGTGTCTAAATGTAGGTATGTACTAAACAACATATACAATTTATATGAATGTAGACATGGGTTAAATAACATGCTGTATATAATTATAAACATAGTTTAAATAAAATATAGTGTATGTTGACATGGGTTACATAACATTTAATGTAGGTGTGTGTGTGTGTGTGTGCAACTGCACATGTGCTATTGGTGATTTCTTTTCTTTCTTTGGATGTTTTACTTTTTCCTTTTTGACAAAGAGCTCTCCTCGAAACATCAAAAACCCTCTCTTTTTACCAAGTGTCAAACTAATACATTCTTTGTGCACATCTTCATTGTTTGTTATTGTTAATTTTGTTCTTTAATTTGAATTGACCACACACACACACACACACACACATATTAAGGGGTAGTAAGGTATGTAAACACAAATTAGGCTTGATATATATCTATATATATATATATACTTACATGGAACACAAAAAATACAGAATAAAGAAAAATACAATATAAAGAAATTATGTAATGTCTTGTAGCGACAGCTGTTTCAGGAAGCAAAGAGTTATGTAATAGTCATAACTTGCAGGTGGTATATGCAAAAAGTCACAAGTATGAAACCAGTGACCAGTCCAGTGAAGTTATTACAGTAAGTCCAACCTCTCTGGATGCTGTGGCTTTGCTCTGGATGAAGTTGGAATTTAAGTTCTAATTCATTTGAGCATTACTATGTGTTTTCTATACCAAGTTTATTTAGCTCTCACGTACAGACTATATATATATATATATATATATATATATATATATAGTGCGAGAGAGTTAGGGGTTGGGGGTTCAACCCACTAAGGGATAGTATCTATCCAATATACTGCTGGGAAGGTACCCAATTATTGCTACTCTAGTGTTATACCAAGTGCAATAAATGGGAGCGGGTAAAAGTGGAAGTTTTACCCCAAATTTGTATATCCTCCATTTTCTAGTTGAGTTCAGCATATTATCCTCCATTTTCTAATTGATATATATATATATATATATATATATATATATATATATATATGTATATATATGGTAAGATAACATATAGTGTGTATATGTAAAGCATGGGTTATATGAAATATAGTACTGCATGTACATGTTAGCATAGGTTTGATGGAATAAAGTGGAAATAAATATAGACATTACTAAGACAACCAAATAACTGTGAAAGTAGACATGGATTGGATAGTACAGTATGTGTAAACTTACATGTAGGTTAGAGTATGTAGTGAGTGTGTTTGTGTAAACTTAGACATGAGTTACATAAAATATAGAGTATGTGTATGTGTAAATAAGACGTGTTAGGTAACATGCGTAAATGTACAGATGGGTGAGATGACATATTCTGTATGTAAGTGAAGATTGTGATTGTAAATTAGAAATGGGTACAATAATACATAGTTTATATATTGTAAATGTAGATATGGCTTGCATAACATGCAGCGTGATGTAAAAGTAGATGTGGGTCAGATAATATACAGTGTCTGTAAACGAAGTCTTGAGTTAAATAAAATTGCATCAGAAAGAAAAATATCTCTTTTCAACAGTTATTAATTATTTCTTCTTCTTCTTCTTATTATTATTATTATACATAGTCAATGACAATATTTATTTACACTGGAAATATAAGGAATCTGTTGGCAAGATAGTATAAGTGGAATGATAATGAATACATTAGGTAAGCAAGTATTGTAATTTAATTACAACAGAGAATGAATAACAGTGAAACATATTCGACATTCCGATGTAATAAATAGGACACTTGTAATCTAAATTTACATATTAAAGGCTTCACTTGCCACATAACATGTGTAAGCATATTCTACAACCACTAGACTTCCATTCTTGCTTCCGTTTGTCTCTGCACCACATATATACTATAACTACAAGAAAATAAAGGCGAGCAGTTAATATGGTTTTGTCCGGCCAGTGTACTTATCAGCTATGATTCTATTGATTATAAGTTACAGCTATGGCAGAGAACAGCCAAAAATTGCTAAAATACATTCTGATTGGCCAAAATGTATTTTGTATAAAAATCCACACCAAAATTAACCAAACAGCCTGACTCATTATTTTGATTGGCTCAAACTGACCAATCAGTAAGCTACTCACCAGTTTCTCTTCTGAGCCCTTTCCACAATGTAAATATGAAACATTTTCATGTCATCATTTCAGAGCTTGTCTTCTTCCAGCATGTTATGCTCAACTCGAAAATGAAGAACATCTCTCACACATTATTTTTCTGTCTCAGACACAGTAAGCTTTCTGATACTTGATCTCACGTACACACACGATTAAGATATTTGCCTTTTGAATGTTATATTTGAAGAGCGACTATACTTTGCTGTACCACCATTGCTGTGCTGTTTCCTTGTAGTCAGTTGTGACCCAGTTATTCCCTTTAATGTTGTCAAAATATTTTCATTTAAGAAAAAGACACATCTATTGTTCTTTTTAACACACCTCTCTCAACACAAAGACAGCAAAACAAATCTTGAATTAATATTAACCCTTCAGCATTCAGATTACTGTCAAACGTAATGCTTATTTATTCACATTGTTTTGAATTAATCATGCATTATCTCACCACTTCAAGATTTCAATGATGTGATTGTTTATTTTTTAGAATGACATTATAAGGTAGATGTGAGAAGCTGGTTCTGGTCAGTTTGAACATAAAAATAACCAGAATATTTGGGCTGGATTTGGCCGATTTAAATGCTAAAGGGTTAATGTTTGTCAAATAAAATGTTTTCATCCAAAGAAAAGACTTGTCTACTGTTCCTCTTAATACTTCTCCCTCTCTCTTCCCAATGACAGAATAAATCTTAATATTGATTTCATTAATATTAAACCTGGTAAAAAAACAGATATTAAGGAAATTAGTAGTTACCTGCATTGGCATAAATTATGTAGTAAAGTTCATGAGTTTAGATAAATTTGTTGTGTGGTAAGAAAAGAGGAATATGATGGTTCAGGACTGATCTCTCTCTCTCTGAGATAAAAGCCAAAACATTCACACCTCCATGGCTTATTATAACAAAACTAGGTTTATCAAACACCTGACATTAATAAAACCAGGTGTTCGGTAAGCCAAGACAGCATAAAAAATAACCGTGGGTGTTGTGACGTGTCAGTTAGAGGCCAACAAAGTATCAAGTTGCAAGCCTGGATTCAATTCCTGGTTGAAGTTGTTCACTTCACCGATGCAACCGATAGCATTTTAGTTACCCCTACACCCATATTAGGGGTCTGTCATAAGCCCTAGAATTCATAACGTCAGACCTTAACTGGGTTTTTATGGCATATAAGTGACTGGGGTTACAATACATCCCACCCACCCCCTGCATCCGAATAGGATGCCAGTTCATTGTAACATTAACTTCCCATATGTTCATGGAACTCATTTACACCTGAATGGACAGGTGCAGCAACATGAAGTTAAATGTTTTACATTTTACCTTTTACATGTTTCAGTCATTAGACTGTGGTCACGCTGGGGCATCACCTTCGAGAATTTTTAGTCAAATGAATCAACCCCAGTACTTTTTTTTTTTTAAAGCCTGCTACTTATCCTATCAGTTTCTTTTGCCAAACCACTAAGTTACAGGGATGTAAACACAGCAACACCAGTTGTCAAGCAGAGACGGGGGACAACTCACACAAAGGACTTCAGTTTCCATCTACCAAATCCACTCACAAAGCTTTGGTTGGCCTGAGGCTGTAGTAGCAGACACTTGCCCAAGGTGTCATGCAGTGGGATTGAACCCAAAACTATGTGACTGAGAAGCAAACTTCTTACCACACAGCTACACCTGCACCTAAAATACACCATGATCTTATGATAACAAGTGCAACCCCTAACCACTAGGTCATATGCCTTTCCCTACACTCATATACACCCCCCCCCCTTAAGAGAAGCCTATCAATTACATATGTGGGATTGATTCAAACAACTAAAAAGTCTTCAAGGCAGTGCTCCAGCATGGCCTCAGTGCAATGACTGAAACAAGCAAAACATAAAAGAGTATATGATTAAAAAATAATATCTTGGTCCTTTGTCATCCTCTCTGAAAGGTTCAGTGTCCTGAGGGCATCCTTCTGTGTACACACACACACACATACATATATATATGTGAAGGGACATGCCTTATGGGTTAGAGCAGTGCTTCTCAAGTGGGGTTCCCTGGAACCCTAGGGTTCTGCAAAAGGTTCCTAGAGGTCCTGCGAGAAAGCTAATGCTAATTCCATGATCGTAATATTGCAATACAGACATCATCCTATCTAACCTATTATGTTATCAAAATAATATAACAACCATTGGGCATATATTGAGTGATGCCTGTAATTTATGGACACCTTATATATATATATATATATATATATATATATATATATATATATATACATATATACATATATATATATATATATGCAATAAGGCGAAAGATTTATCCGCTCAGGGTGAGGAGAAACATATATATATATATATATATATATATATACATATATATATATATATATATATATATATATATATATATATATATATATACTGTTGTGTCTGGGGAGAGTAATTTTCTTATCGTGCCTTAAAATTTAACACACTCACCGTTAAGGCACGATAAGAAAATGACACTCCCCAGACACAACAGAATATGCTTCAACACACGAAATCACATAAAAAATCTTGCAAACCAAATCCAAAAACGAAATATATATATATGATATTTACCATGTGAAGTACGATGAAAAAAATATGAGAAAGATATGGTATATAATTTTTTTTTTTTTTGAGTAGGGGTTCCTTGAGACATGTAACTTCTTTTTAGGGTTACCCAAGGGTAAAAAGGTTGAGAAACACTGGGTTAGAGTGTCACTCATGGTTGCACAATCGAAATTACAGGCAGTGCATTGTGTCTTTGACCAAAACACTTCATTTCACGTTGATCTGCGATCACTTCAAAATCTGATGCTGGTACATTGCACAACTTTCAATGTTGATTTGATGGACAGAGTGAGCTTAATGGACAGCATAAACGTTTTGTCACAATAAACAAATCGTCTGTGCAGGTTGTTCAGCAAGAAATTGTGGAAACCTTATCAGTCATCTACATCAGGAGAATCCTCTCTGTGTGTGTGTGCGCGTGCGCTTGTGTGTGCCTGTGTCTGTATGAATGCTTACAAAGTATGCTGAGCTGTGGATTGTGAAGCCATTGTTTACAGCTCAACTACAGCTGATGTTACCATTACACATCATCGTCGTCGTCATTTTAACGTCCATTTGTCTATGTTTGCATGGGTCGGATGGAGTATGCTGAGGTAGATTCTCAACAGCTGGATGCCCATCCTGTCATCAACCCATACCTGTTTCCAAGCAAGGAATTATATTTCCCCATTGCTGGACATGTTTTTGTGAAAGAGTAGAAACAAGCAGCATAAGGCAGCGAGCTGGCAGAAACGTTAGCACGCCAGGCGAAATGCTTAGCGGTATTTCGTCTGCCATTTAGTTCCGAGTTCAAATTCCGCTGAGGTTGACTTTGCCTTTCATCCTTTCGGGGTCGATAAATTAAGTACCAGTTACGCACTGGGTCGATGTAATTGACTTAATCCCTTTGTCTGTCCTTGTTTGTCCCCTCTATGTTTAGCCCCCCCCCCCTTGTGGGCAATAAAGAAATAAGAAACAAGCAACACTGCTTGTATGACGGTGGTGCTCAATTATAACTATTGCATGATGTCAAAACAAGGACACACACACACACACAACAGGCTTCTTTCAGTTTCCATCTGCCAAATCCACTCTCAAGCCTTTGGATACAGCACATTCATCAAAACCACAACCACTAAAGGCATACTGGCCAAAAGACAGACAACCAAAAACAAACATATCAAAAGATATATTCAATGGAAACTATTCACAGAAACAGATATTTGCAGAAATGCATATTTATAGAAAAATAGAAAGTAAAACTTAATGTTCACTTTTCTTTTAAATGACAAGAACAAATTATTTTTTAAAGTTAAATGTAGTTTCAATTTATTTCCAAGCAATAGCTTTTGTCTTTCTTGTATTTATCCTATTTATTTTCTTTCTTCTTTCCAACAGAAATATGAAATAGACTGAAATTTAATTCCTTCTAATTTAAAAAAAGAAGTAACTTACTGTAATTTTAAAATGGTAAAAGCAATTTATTTTTTAAATGAAATATATTTTTCAATTATTTTCTGAGTATATATGTGTATGTATTTTCATTATGTATAGCATCAAACACAATAAAAATTTGATTCTTTTAATTCCTTCAATAGTAACAATAACAACAAAAAAAAAGTGAAAATTGATCTTAAAGTGTTAATGATGGTCAAGGCATATGTGTTTTTGAATAGATATGCGTTCCACTACATGTGCAAAGGAATACCACTATAAATATAACAGTCTGAAACAAATGTCCACACCTCAAAGAATATATTGGAAAATGGCTTGTGAAGTTGTTTGTAAGCTAAAGCCAAAATTATTAGCCACTATAAGACATTTTCACAAGGTAGAATTCCCTGGAAACAGTTATTATTCTGTATGTAAACACTCTTTCACTTGTTTCAGTCATTTGACTGTGGCCATGCTAGAGCACAGCCTTTAGTCGAGCAAATCGACCCCAGGACTTATTCTTTGTAAACCTAGTACTTATTCTATCGGTCTCTTTTGCCGAACTGCTAAGTGACGGGGACATAAACACACCACCATCGGTTGTCAAGCAATGCTAGGGGGACAAACACAGACACACAAACACACACATATATATACATATACATATATACAACGGGCTTCTTTCAGTTTCTGTCTATCAAATCCATTCACAAGGCTTTGGTCGGCCCGAGGCTATAGTAGAAGACACCTGCCCAAGATGCCACGCAGTGGGACTGAACCTGGAACCATGTGGTAGGTAAGCAAGCTACTTATCACACAGCCAATCTCTATTCTCTTGATTCTTAATCTATTAACATTCTATTAAGAAAAGGGAAAAAACAAGCCCATTTCAGGAATCACCAGTGAGTTGTAATTATTTCCATCTCTAATGAAATATCTCACTTTATAAAATGTTTAATAAGTCACAAGTTATGTCATGCTAGTGATTTCTAAAAAGAATGAAATAGTCCTACAATTACCAATGAAAAAAGCATTAAAATAAGTAAATTCTAGATATCTTCTTTCCTTATAATTCCTTAATTTCAATTTCAAATCTCAAATCCTGCTTCATATTATGATGAAATGGTTATCTCCCATGTAATAGCTATGACCATTAGGTGGGGGAAGGCTTTCAAAAATAAGCACATGGCCACAGAATTTGAAAGTGCAATAAAGTCAGTTTAATCTACTCTTATTTTATCAACCTGTGAAGAAGATGACAAGCAAAGCTGACTGCAGTGGGATTTGGTTACAGAAGCTAAAGAAATACAACTTATTGGCTGCAGACTGTTTTGCTACATCTGTGTTCTGTGAATTTATTGCCACACCAACCATTACCCTTGTAATAACTATTTCTAACATAGGCACATGACCAGACCAATTCAGTGGACACAAGTACTTGACCAATATTTAAGTAGTTGACCTCAATTAATTTCTGTGTATCCAGTATATCCTTTCACGACATGAGTGTTTATATTTTATTGATATTGCAAATAACTTCTTCAACCCAATGTTAGATTACAGATTTGATATAATCTCTTCATTCTGATTTCTATATTAACAATTTCTAAATATTAGGATTTTAAAATATCATGAAAGTTTATTTAAATATCAGTAAATCATTGCATTATTTTTATAGAGATCTATTTTTTTTTTCAGGGGGAGGTATTAATATCTTGACAAATATTCCCCTTTTTCATTGATATGTTTATTGTTCAGCTTTGTCTTTTGACCAAGGAATATATCTTTCAGGTCAATATGCTTGCAACCAATAGATTTTCAACAAATCTCCCCCCCCCCCACACACACACACACATGTATGTTTGTCTGCAGGTCTGCAGATACACAATCTGATACTGACTAAATGCTACTTATTCAAAGCAAGACATTACCTTTACTTAGCGGGAAAAAAAAAACATGCTGACTGTTATACATACTCAGTTACAGTAAGGCATATAAAAATTAACATCCTTATATATAAATAAATCTAACAGTTAACTAATGTATAGAACACGGGCAAAAGCCAGTAAAAATCACAATGGTTGAACCAAGACAATAAAAGAGAAGGCAACAACAACAAAGTCGAGAGAAGCAATGTTGCTTGCTTCTCTTGTTTCATGCTCTTTCTTAATGGGGTTGAGGTAATCCCTGATTGGTGATCCCAGAGACGTTATCATGTGGTAGAGCTAACCAGGTCTATCAGTGCTCTCCATTGCCAGTGGCCCCATGCTAGCTCCTCTGCATCCTCCAAGGTGATGTTGAGTCTCTGGAAATCTTCCCCAATCACGTTCAGCCATTTGGTGTGGAGACTGCCATGAAGCCTCTTCCAGCCCCGCAGCTGCTGCATTGAATGAAAGTAAGACCCTGGTAGGATAATCTGGTGAGAGATGGAAGACCTGTCTGTACCAGTGCATGTAACAGATATCTATAAGGTGGGAGGCAGAGGGCAGATGCATGCAGGCATGCAGTTCCTTGTTGGAAACAAAGTGTCATTAGACTTCAGATAAGGGTAGTATTTACTTATTACTAAATGTACAGTTATATCTAAAAAAATTGACTATTTCTCTTTCCCAGCACCTCAACACTGTACATCAATTGATTCTTCATAAAATAAATAGCTCTTCATCCTAGTAAAGACTGAACTCTGCAAAATAGGATCTCTTCCAAATTAAGTCTGAAATATATAAATCTATTTGTTCACAACAAACTTCAATTATTGCAGTGTTCCAGGACTACATCAAACAAACCTGGTCACTACATTTAGCCCCTAACCACCCCCTAAATTACCATAAAAATAGTAAAGACTTTACAGCTTGCATTATAATGGAGCCTGGTGTAGCCATCTGGTTTCACCAGTCTTCAGTCAAATCGTCCAACCCATGCTAGCATGGAAAGTGGACGTTAGATGACGATGATGATGATGATGATGAATATCAGAATGATGAATTGGAATAAAACCTCTACTGAATTATAAAGCTTTTTCAAGAAAGAATTTGATTATAGAGGAACAGAACTCTACTATGGCATACTGTAGACATTTACCAAAGTATCTGTTCTCTCTTTCACTGAACCACTTAATGACAATTATTCTATAATGGCAGAGAAGTGAACTGTTTAATGTTAAAAATGATGGAATCTAAAATATCTTTAATTACACTGTCTATTTCACAGTTGGCTAGAATTATTAATCTGCATTTAATATTAGCAAGATAATTATCATTATAACCTTTAAATGTACTTTTATGGTTCAGGTAACACTAAAGATTCTACTCTATCATTTACTTTTAGGTTGTTAGTTGATTGTTTTGCTTCTAAATTCATGTACTTTTTTTACATGTAATATTAAAAAAAGAATATATCGCTTGTTTCCACATGTGAATAGAAGAAAATATCACAGGATTCTGTATTTGGTAATGAAAATTGAAAATGTGAAATTCCATTTTTTTTCAGTTTGGCAACAAATCAAATCTTGATGTACTGTAAATCAATCATATTTTGATATGTTTGCAGACATTTTTGCATTTTCCTCACTTGTTTGAAGAATCAAAAGCATAAAGCCCAGATTTAAAATTCATGCCACTTTAGCCTTTACTATAGCTTTAGGCCAATCAAAGCCTTGTGAGAGGAACGAAAACTGAAAGTAGCCTGGCATACATATATACATACATATAATAAAACAGGCAAGTGGAAATCTTTTGGTATTATTTATTCTCCATTACATTTGCTATTAACAAATGAAACATGTAATGGAAAAAAATTTCCACTTACCTGTGTTTTTATACAATAATTCTGCAAATAATCACTTGTTAAGATTATCTCTACAGATTTCCAATAGAAATTATAGTCACCACCTATTTTGTTATGATATTTCATATCTGAGATGCCTAATGAAAACAACAAAGAAGAAAAAGAAGTAACAGGTGTATATGCCACATTTTAGGAGTATTTGCTCCTTCTTCAGCACCCATCCGACCCATTAACCATCTACAAACTCATTGCTTAAATAGCCACTAAATATAGTGTTGTAACATTACTAGATATACAAATTTTACATATTAGGCGCAGGAGTGGCTGTGTGGTAAGTAGTTTGCTTACCAACCACATGGTTCCAGGTTCAGTCCCACTGCGTGGCACCTTGGGCAAGTGTCTTCTACTAGAGCCTCGGGCCGACCAAAGCCTTGTGAGTGGATTTGGTAGACGGAAACTGAAAGAAGCCCGTCGTATATATGTATATGTATGTGTGTGTATATGTTTGTGTGTCTGTGTTTGTCCCCCCCAACATCGCTTGACAACCGATGCTGGTGTGTTTACATCCCCGTAACTTAGCGGTTCGGCAAAAGGAGACCGATAGAATAAGTACTAGGCTTACAAAGAATAAGTCCTGGGGTCGATTTGCTCGACTAAAGGCAGTGCTCCAGCATGGCTGCAGTCAAATGACTGAAACAGGTAAAAGAGTAAAAGAGTATTAAACACATTCCTGGAAGCTGGTACGTAAATACTAATGACCTATAGGGACACTGTATTTTGTTACGCAACCACAATATACTACAAAGTATATCAAACACTTTTCTAAATTAATACTGTGTTCTCCTGTGTTAGCAGTGCTATTACATTATAACAAAATCAGTGCTGGCTATAATATCTATAGAAAATCTGAAGAGATAACCCTAACAAGTGATGTAATATCACTGCTAACACAGTAGAACACAGCATTTGATATACTTTATTGTATATCATGATTGCATAACAAAGTACAGGTCATTAATAGCTGCAAATGATATTTCCATAATTCTCAATTTTAATATGTATTTTGACTAACATACAACAGCAACTGTGGTCACATATTGATTGGAATAATGGAATAAGCATAAGACGGTGAGCTGGCAGAAATGTTAGCATGCCGGGTGAAATGCTTAGCCGTATTTTGTCTGTCTTTATGCTCTGAGCTCAAATTCCGCCAAGGTTGACTTTGCCTTTCATCCTTTCAGGGTTGATAAATTAAGTATCAGAGGGGTCGATCTAATTAACAGGCCTCCACCCTAAAGATTTCGGGCCTTGTGCCTAGAGTAGAAAAGAATAATGGAATAAGCAGATGTGCTTCAAGAGGAAACAGCTGGGATTTACCCTAACTATGTATGTATGTATGTATGTATGTATGTCTCCTTCAGAAGACTCCGGCAGAAACCAAGGCTGCGATTTAAGGACTGTGTCAAGTCCTCATTAAAGGCTTGTGATATGCAGGACACTGACTGGGAGAACAATGCTTGTCATCGCCACGGATGGAGGAAGCAGGTTAAGGAAGGGATCAACACTTTTGAGAGAGCACGTATCCAGCATGAAGAACTTAAGTGAGCTGCGCGAAAGCGCACGGCTCGTATAGTGAATGGGGAAAGCTTAATCTGCAATGTTTGCAGTTGTGCATGCTTGTCAAGAGCAGGGCTCAGTAGCCACCAGCGGAGCCGCAAATGCAAAATATAAGTTAGTCCTAGAGCGCACAATGTTCCTGAAGGTCGGCAATGGTCTTCCTCGGTCATGAGTGGACAGCCATCATCATGTATGTATGTATGTATAGTGAGAGAGAGAGAGAGATATATATAAATATAAAGTATGTGTGTGTGCTCTTGTCTTGATATCACATGATGCTTGCAAACATGCATTATTCTTATGCTAGCAATGTTGATCATTTCTAGTCTTCCAAGAAAAACAAGTCTGGCCAGGATTGGAAACAGGAAAGGCATCCTGCTGTAGAAAATCTGCCTCAACCAAATCCCGTTTAACCCATGCAAGCATGGTAAAGTAGACATTAAATGATGATGATGTACATGATGATGATGATGATGGTATATTTCAACTGAGTGACGAAACAGAGATAACAAGTTTGTTGTGAACTAGCAAAATTGGATTATTGAGTAGATTGAAATTTCTGAAGTTTGTGGGGTCCGTGGGGGGAAATCCATTTCAATAAAAAGGGGTCCTTGGTGATGAAAATGTTGGGAACAACTGCATTAATATATGCAAGTATGGAAATTTGAATGATCAATGTGTTGCTGCTGCTTTTGCTGCTACTATCAATAGCACTAATGATGATGTTGGAGATAATGATGATGATGGTGGTGGCGATGATGGTAGAGGTGATGATGATGGTGGGGGTGGGGGTGGTCATTGTTGACATTGTCACTGTGGAGATTGGAGTATTGGTAATGGTGATGACATGAAAGATGGTGATGACAAAGGTAGTAATGCCAATGATAATGATGACAATTACGATAATGGTGATTAGGAGGGTTGCAGGGATGGTTAAGATGGGAATGAATGTGATAGTGAAGATGATGTTTAAGAGGAGGAGGAAGAGGGAGAAAAGATGATGATGATGAGGATGGTTATAAGGGAATGCTGGAGCTCATGATGATAATGAAGATGACTGTGATGGTGATGGTGCAAAAGAAAGTGGTGGTGGTGGTGATAACAGTTATGATAGAGATGACACTCTTGATAATGATGATGTTCTTGATGATGATGATAATGATGATGATGACAGAGATGCGGCTGAAAATGGTGATGATTATCATTATGATGGAAATAGGAATAATGATGATTATGATGATGATGATGATGGAGATAGGGGTAATAGTAATTATGTTCATGGTGGTGGTGATGTTTCCAAACGAAGATAATTTTGAATGTTCTACAATTTGGTTTTCATTAACCAAAAAAGAAAAAAAAAGAAAAAAATAGAAAAATTAATTTTTTTCCTTTTAATCACATTTTGCTTGTGTTTTTGTTTTAAGATTCACATAAATCAATATTTTTTATTACATTTTTCTATAATGTAATAAAAAAAAAAATCGATATTTCACGAACGGGAGACAACTCCTCATGACATTTGCTAATTTATTTGTTTCGTTAGTATTTCCTTAGATTGGTTTTAATTATGCTCAGTGTTCAACTTGCAATACTGTTTGATGTCACTACCCTACACATCCAATTATTATCTTGTAATTAGATCTTGTTACTGTAAATCACCCCCTTTTCATAGCCAAAACAATTTTGGCTACTTTTTTCCCCTTTAGTAATGGAGTTTATTTTTAGCTGTTGTTGTTGCTGTTGTTTTACATTTATTTTATTTTGCTTTAATATAATTTACTCTTTTCATTCGTTGAATGGTTTCAGTCACTGGAATCCAGTCGGTTATTTCAACCTTGGAACTTGTTTTCAAGTCCAGTATTTATTTTATCAATCTCTATTTGTTGAGCCATTAAGTTACATGCCACATGTGTAAACACACACAAAAAACACACACATTTCATTTAAAACACGATGATGTTCAAATTTTATCTTTTGGATTTTTTCATAACCTTTGGCACCTTGTCACCATGTTCCATATCTTGCAGCTCCTACTGATAATTTTTTTTTTCTTTCTCTCTCCACATTTTCCCTACTATGTGTGAGTAGACACACAGACCCTTCTCCCCTCTTCTCTGTACAGAAACTGGCTCTGCCATCCCCCAGTAATTCCCTTGTTCCGTAACATGAAGCTGAACCCTACCCCCACCCCCCATGGTTTGTAGTCTTGCAAACTGCATGTTGACTTCAATAGTGCCGGTAGCATGAGGAAAGTACCAAGTCCACACTGTAAAATGGTTTGCATTAGGAAGGGCATCCAGCTACAGAAATCATACCAAAACAGACATTGGAGCTTGATGCGGTTCTTGGACACATCGGATCTGGTCAAACCATCCAACCCATGCAAGCATAGAACGTAGACATTAAATGATAATGAACTGAAAACATTTGATATTTTTATTGATTATATACTGATTGAATTTGTGTAGATTTTCATGCTCAAAATTTTTGACTGTTAGCATTATGCACCAGCAGTTGTGCTGGTTTATTTGCTGTGGTCAAATTTTGACCATTTAATGGTCAAATACATTTGACAAGAAAGTCTACACAAACAACCCAAATACCGAATATATTCAATTCTTGAAGATGAAACTAACGATCTAGAAATATCAGATATGGATTTAGGGACTCTACTGTTTCAAATCAAATGCAAAAAACTAATAAGAAAAAAGGAAAAAAAAAACAAAAAAAAAAAACACTTGAACATAGTTGTGTATTTAACAAAACACAAATAAAAAAATAAAGGCTATTCCCTATATTTATATATTTTTGGTGACCTCACTGGTGTTAGTGCCGCATAAAAAACACCCACTATACTTTTAAATGGTTTGCATTAGAAAGCCGTCTGCATTTTATTACCAAATTGGTAATATGCACCTGGAAAGATGCATCATTGCTCATATCAATGCCCAGGTCATGCACTGATTTTGATTGAGGGATTTCAGTTCCTCCTGGGCCAGTGTAACCTGTCTGCATGTCGTTTAGCTTTGTGTGCTAGTAGTGTAGGGCCTGGAATTTTCCTGCATTAAACTGCATGTTGTTGTCCTCAGCCCACCTGTATATTGCGTCCAACTCCCGTTGAAGATGAGCAATATTTCCAGGATTTTGTATTGTCTGAGAGACTTTTGTGTCATCTGCATAGCTAGCAAGGGTAGCTATCTGAGCAGCCGAGGGCATGTCTGAGAGGGCCACTATGAACAGCAATGGGCCCCAAGACAGTGCCCTATGGAACACTACTTGCTATCTGCGTTTCCTTGGAGGTGGCTCCATTGGCCACTACTACCTGATGTCTATCATTTAGAAAGTTGTGCAGCCATTCTCCAATTTTTCTGCATATGCCAAGATCACGCAGTTTGTGACATATCATACCATGGTCAACTTTGTCAAAGGCTTTTGCAAAGTCAAGATATATCACAACTACGCTTGAGTCATTCAGCAGCTGTTTTAATACCCAGTCATAGTGTTGCAGGAACTGTGTCAGACAGCTTCTACCTGGACGAAATCCATGCTGGGTGTCAGTCAGCAAGTCATTTTCTTCTAGGAACATGATTAGTTTCTTGCGGACTATTCGTTCCATGACTTTACTGACATGTGAGGTCAGAGAGATAGGCTCTGCTTCCTCCCTTATGGATAGGGCATATTATCCTTTCCTTCAGTTTGTCTGGGAGCTTACCATTTGCAAAGAAGCTCTGGAAGAGAAGCTGCAGTGGTTTTGTAAGAGCTCGCTTGCATGATTTGAGTAGGACCACTGGGAACCCATCCGAGCCAGCAGCTGAGTTTGTGTCAACCTCATCTATGGCCAGCATTACATCTTCTTCAATGTTTATGTATTCAATTTTTTTAACCTCTTTGGTTTTGGGTAATGTGGCAAAGAAATCCTCTGGTTTATTCACTTGCTTGTGTTCCAGCGGTGTAGTGAACACACTTTGGAACTGTTTGTTCAGTGTTTCACTTATCCGCATGAGGTTTCCTGCGAGGGAGCCATCTTTTTGGAAGAGGGGTCCTATCTTGTGGAGTATTGAGGCTGTTTCTTTGGCAAACTTAAAGAAAACTTTAGGGTTTGACTTGATATTTTCTATAACACAAGCTTCTTTATTCGGTCTCTCCTTTTCATAAGACTGATGCACATGTTTCTCAATTTCCAATAGCACTCTCTCCATCGAGACTTCTTTATCCTTTGTCTCATAAGAATCTTCCATTCTCTGGGGATCCTGTTTTTGTGTATGTTGGCCTTGCACAATGGGACAGATTTGTCACATATGGCTTGTATTATGGACATGAAATGTTTGTGTTTGATGTCAATGTCTGGTGTGGAAAGATATTTAGGCCAATCCTGTTTGAGGATCTCTTTCTCAATCAGTTTCACAATAAGAGTAAAACACGTCTATATATGTACACAACACACAAAAACCACACGCTTACTCTCTCCCCTTACTTAGCTCTTTTGTCAAGCACACAGTAATTTCCCCTTGTTTTAACGGTCATTTTCGTAGCACTTTTTTCGATGGCTCAATAACTGAAGAGATGCCGGTGTGGGTTTCCGCCCCGACATCCAAAACTCGGAGTCTTATCAAGGCTACCGAATAATTGTCACATATTATATTTACAGATATGTATATATATATATATATATATATATATATATATATATATATATATATATATATATATATATATATATATATATTTATACATATATATATATTTTAAATTCAAGAAAGTTAGAGGTTGTGAATCCAACCAACTAAGGGATAGTATCTATCCAATGTACTGATGGCAGAATTGTTGTTGTTGGCACTCCATCGCTTACGACGTCAAGGGTTCCAGTTGATCCGATCAACAGAACAGCCTGCTCGTGAAATTAACGTGCAAGTGGCTGAGCACTCCACAGACACGTGTACCTTCAACGTAGTTCTCAGGGATATTCAGCGTGACACAGTGTGACAAGGCTGACCCTTTGAATTACAGGCACAACAGAAACAGGAAGTAAGAGTGAGAGAAAGTTGTGGTGAAAGAGTACAGCAGGGTTCACCACTATCCCCTGCTGGAGCCTCGTGGAGCTTTAGATGTTTTCGCTCAATAAACACTCACAACGCCCGGTCTGGGAATCGAAACCGCGATCCTACGACCGCGAGTCCGCTGCCCTGACCACTGGGCCATTGCACCTCCACTGATGGTAGAATACCCAATTATTATTACACAAGTATTTTTTCATTGCATGGCAATTACATTACCAAGTGTAATAAATGGGTGAAGGTAAAGAGTTATTTTACCATTAACTTATAGAGCAATAAGAAAATGGAGGGGATTAATAGGTGGTATTCATCAACTTATAGACATTATATTATGTCAATTTATTTATTTACTAAAAGAACAATTATAACAATATACATACATATATGACATATTATGCCTTACATATATAATATATAGAATATAAAATATCAGTAATTATTAAAATATAACATATAGCAAATAGCAATAGAGATTGGGATTAATATCTTACAGCTGTTTCAGCCAAGAGGCAAAAAACCTCATTCTACCTTTATCCCTCCAGTGGACTGAAGTAATTAGTAGACGAAATTGAGGTACTTGAGTGTTTCTCTAGGCTTCATCAGAGATTTTAGAAAGTACATAAGGTTAAGATATAAATATAAATACAACAGATACATCATGTCTACATCAAACCATGAATACTAGTGTCTGCTGGCCTTGTGCCAAAATTTGAACACAATATGAAGGTAGTGGTGCCCCAGCATTGCTACAGCTCAATGACTGAAACTAATAAAACAATAACAAAAAAAAAAACGTTGCTAAACAACAATACACAAATTCTGTCCAACCTAAATTGCCACACAATTCACTGGAAATCAATCAATAACTAGAGATATTGAAAATGACCTTCACTGAATTTTTCAGTATAAAATACAGAGCCATAAGACTGAAGCCTTTTAAGTTTTATCTTTTGTCTTTTTCTTGTTTCAGTTATTGAACTGTGACCATGCTGGGGCACTGCCTTGATGGGTTCAATCCAGGGGTTCTCAACTATTTTTTTATCTATGGAACTCTTTGATTACTATTTTATTCTGGTGGACTCCTCATAGCCATTCGATGTTTAAAAACTAATTTAAAAACTTCTTTCAAATTTCTTATTTGGTTTTTCCCTGCATTAACTTGTGTAGGTTGAACCATGTAAATTGTTATACCAATAAATACATCTAAAATCAAATTTTCCAGAGACCCTGAAAATATTTTCCAGAGGCCCTTAAAATATCCAATTTATTATTTTGCTGTGTGAACTCCCAAAATCTTATCTGGACCCCAGTTGAAAACCACTTTTTGGTGGTGGTTGAAATCTGGGTACAGTTGATTAATCAGCAACAGTAACTAGTTTCAAATTTTGGCACAAAGCCAGCAATTTTGGGGGAGGGGCTAAGTCGATTACATCAATTCCAGCGCTCAACTGGTACTTATTTTATTGATCCCGAAAGGATGAAAGACAAAGTCAACCCCAGAGGCATTTGAACTCAGAACTTCAAGACACAAAATGTCACTAGATATTTTCCCTGGCATGCTAACAATTCTGCCAGTTCATCCCTAGGTTCCAAATTTTAGCATAAAGCCATAAATTTTGGGGGAGGGTGTAAGTCGATTTACATTGATCCCAGTGGTCAACAGTTACTTGTCTTATTAACCCAGAAAGGATGAAAGGTGAAGTTAAACCGCGGTGGAATTTGAACTCAGATCTTAAAAGACAGATGAAATGCTACTAAGCATTTTGCTTGGCATGCTAACGATTCTGTCTGCTCGCCAGCTTAATCAGCCTTAGTAATTAAAAGGTCATTTATCTTATGAACACCTGAAGGATGAAAAGCAAATTTCACTGACCTCAGCAGAATTTGAACTCAAAACATAAAGAAACTGTTACTAAATACCACAAGGCATTTTGTCAGATACTCTAAGGATTCTACTGATCCAAATCAGTTCTACAAATCAAGTTCTACAAGTTCTATCAAGTTCTACAAGTCAAGTAGAGAAACAGGTTTGTTTACATTAATCTTTCTTATCTTATTTTTTATTTGTTTCAATCATTGAACTTCGACAATGTAGGGGCCACCACCTTGAAGGGTTTAGTTGAACAAATTGATCCCAGTATCAATTTAAGCCTGTTACTTATACCGTTGGCCTCTTTTGCTGTACTGTTAGGTTATAAGGGCATAAACAGACCAAAATTAGTTGTCAAGTGGTAGTGGGGGATAAATACATACACAAAGATGAACACAGACACACACACGTGTATGTGTATGTATGTATATGTGTGTGTGTATATATATATATATATATATATATATATATATGTATACACACACATATACATATACATTTATGAATACACATATACACACATATGATGAGCTTCTTTCAGTTTCTGTCTACCAAATTCATTCACAAGGCTTTGGCCTGAGGCTATAGTAGAAAACACTTGTCCATGGTGCCACGCAGCAGGACTGAACCTGGAATCATGTGGTTGAGAAGCAAGCTTCTTACCACAGAGTCACACCTGTGTGTGTGCATCTATATATATATATGATGGGCTTCTTTTAGTTTCCATGTACCAAATCCATTCGCAAGCTTTGATCAGCCTGTGCTTATTGCAGAAGACACTGGCCCAAGGTACCATGTAGTGAACTGAACCTGGAACCATATGAAAGTAATTCATAAAATGCAGATTCTGCTTTCAATAAATTTATATCTTATTTTTTTCACCCGCTATTAACAATGGGCAAATCAATGAATATATACATTTGTTTACGTTCTCAAGAAGAAGAAAAAAGGTCTAGGAAGCTAAGTCAGCATGATATTGGCCTACTCACCAAAATGTTAAAGGTTTTTATCTTGCCAGCAAAACTTCCTTGTATGTACCATTGACAAATTTCATTTAACTTTCAATAGCCCACTTCACATAACTGCAAATAGATACCATGATGATGCATATTTGACTGTCATAGGCATTTGAGCAGCAAGGTACAATACATAATTCACTAAAATACTAGAGGTTTGTAGCCAGTCAATGAAACCTTCGTTGTAGATACTATTGACAAATTTCATGTAACTCTTAAAAGCTCACTTCGCATAACTGTAAATAAATGTCATGAAGGTGCATAGTTCCTTTTCACAAGGCTTTGAACAGCAGGATATAGAATAATTCATGAATGTTTCATTAACTTTTAATGTTGACCTCCGAACTTGATAAGAGTATGAAAAAAAAAAAAAATAAGCCCTGCTGCATGCTGTTGTTACGTTCAGAAAGAGAAAGACATTTAACAGCATAATAACACATGTGCAAGCAAACACACAAATACACACAAACAAACATGCATGCACACAAAATTCATTACATATACCCATCTCGCACGGCAACACCTCGCAGGAATTGCAGCGGATAAAAAGAAAAAGATCAAAAATATTTTTAAAAAAAAGGAAAACACGTGTTCCTGAAGACAATAATTTATAGCTCAGGTAGCTTTGTGTCTAAGTCAAAAATCAATAATTTATGGCAAGATAATAAACTAGGTAAACTGTGTCAAGGGGAGTTACATGTAGTATTACACACTGTTTACTGTAGGAAGGGTTCCATCCATAAAAGAATTATCAGGAGTCTAGCACCATATTTGTGTCACAGTATTGCATAATTTACCATGTCTCCACCATCCACAGTTAAATATATCAGTTTTGTGCATAATAATAAGCGTGAGTTGATTTAAAAGGGGAAATGAACATATTGGTTGCATCTTTATATCTAGAAAGTTAAATAGGGCTTGAAAATAAAAATATTAAAAAAATAATGTTTTGTCTTTAATCCATTATCTTTTTACTTGTTTCATTTGTTGGATTATGGCCATGCTGGGGCACTGCCTCGAAGAGCTTAGCCAGACAAATCAATCCCAGTACTTATATATATATATATATATATATATATATATATATATATATATATATATAAATGAGAATGTGTGTCTGTCTGTCTGTCTGTGTGAATCCCTAAAACTCGAGAACTACGCAACCAATTTCATTCAAATTTTACAGATGCCTTACTTAGGGTTCCAGTTGTGTTTTAGTCAAAAAAAATTTTAACTTCTTGCAGAGTTCGAGCCCACAGCAACATAATATCTCCTCCACTATTTAAGTTTTACGTGTCAAAAGTGAAACAAAAACACTCATGTCAAATACTTTCACTTTAAAAATGAAGCTATTCCACTAACTGAAACAATCACATTTCGATACTGTAATGACAGATACTTTCAGAGAAAGAGAGAGAAAGAGAGAAAGAGAGAGAGAGAGAGAAAGAGAGAAAGATAGAGAGAGAGAGAAAGAGAGAAAGATAGAGAGAGAGAGAAAGAGAGAGAAAGAGAGAGAGATGTATATGTATACATATAGATGTATATGTACACGTTATTCCACTAACTGAAACAATCACATTTCGATACTGTAATGACAGATACTTTCAGAGAGAGAGAAAGAGAGATGTATATGTATACATATACATGTATATGTACACGTATATGCATAGATATATATATATATATATATATATATAGATATAGATCTATATGCATACATGTATATGTATACACATGTGTAGATGTATATATATATATATATATATAGATGTACATGTAATATGTACACATATATACATATATATATACATGCATACAGATATCTATACATATATACACCCATCACACACAAACACATGCACACAAACACACACATTAGTCATTTGTTTTCTTATCCAAAACTACGTCAACAGTACTGAACGGATCTTTATGAAATTTGGAAATTATATTCTATGTATAACGGCCATAACTCCCATGAAAATTCATATATTTTTGATGTTGATGAAATTTTAACCCGAACATAACAGATGAGCATTATTTGTAATTCAACGGTACAACAGTGTAAGACTACCCTTTCAGATATACTTTCATTGTGATTTCTGCAAATGTGGTGCATAAATTGTCAAGTAAATGAGACACATCTTTGCCTCCACTGATTCACTTGCAAAGTGTTGAGTAAAATTATTTCGTTGCAGACCTCCTTGGGTCTTTTTATTATCACTACGACACACATAGTCCCCAGTTGGTAACATTGATTTCAAGGCCCTCCTAGATGAGAAACTGGCATTCCACTTAATGTCTATGTTCCATGCTGGCATGGATTGGAGAGTTATTAATGTAGAAATATGGTATCGTAGCTACTAACAGTTGAGGGTTGCGTAGTCTAGACGACGTTTTTAGATTTCATTATTTTCTTTAACCCGGGCAAAGCCGGGTATTTCTGCTAGTATATATATATATATATTAAATCCTGGTACTATCAGTCTCCTTTTGCCAAACCACTAAGTTAAGAGGATGTAAACCAACCAATACAAATTGTTGGCAAGTGGTGGTGGTGGGGACAATCACAAAGACACACACATAGATATATACATACAATATTGACCTCATAGCATGTTAAAAGGCAAAGAAAACACATATACATATAACAGTGGAGGAAACCTGTGAAAGAAGTAGACCCAGGAAGACATGGGATGAGGTGGTGAAGCACAACCTTTGAACATTGGGCCTCAGAGAGGCAATGACAAGCAACAGAGAACTTTGGAGATATGCTATGCTTGAGAAGACCTGGCAAGCCAAGTGAGATCGTAACTGTGACTGATGCCAGTGTCGCATAACTGGCCCATTTAAAAGCACCCTTCAATTGTCGAGCAATATGCCATGCTGGTGAAGACCTGTTGGACCAAGTGAAATCATAGTTGTGGCCGATGCCAGTGCCACCTGACTGGTACCTGTGCTGGAGGCACGTAAAAAGTACCATTCAAGTGTGGCCGATGCCAGTGCCACCTGACTGGCACAAGTGCTGGTGGCACGTGAAAAGCACCATTCCAGCATGGCCAATGCCAGTGCCACCTGACTGGCTCCCATGAAAAGCACCCACTACACACTCAGAGTGATTGGCGTTAGGAAGGGCATCCATCTGTAGAAACCTTGCCAAATCAGACAGGAGCCTGGTGCAGCCTTCCGACTTGCCAGTCCTCATCAAATAGTCCAACCCATGCCAGCATGGAAAGCAGACATTAAATGATGATATACAGGCATACCTTGCTTTACGTAACCCCGATTTATGAAACCTCATCTTTACGAATTATAGATGGAAAACGAAAAAATTAGTTACCATGGCAATGAGCGTCACTTTCGGTCTGGCAGCACCTGTTACCTCAAGCAATCACCTGCAACTGCTTTTTGCATTTGAAGTGTGTCAGTGCCTGCCCAACTCCTTTCACGCTAGCTCGCATTTTATCTTCCTTCATTCCATTCATCTTTTTTTTTTTTTTTTACACATCTTTAATTTTTTGAATACCCTTATCATAGCTTCAAAAAGAAAGAATTCTGACATGCAAAGCAAGGATAAGATGAAATGTAAAGCAATTACTTTAGAAATAAAATACAAATTGATTAAACAACACAAAAAAGGTGCAACTGTTAAAGATTTATAAAAAAAAATTTGATATGGCTCCTTCATTTGTGTGTACCATCTTGAAACAAAAGGAAGATTATTTAAATAAAGTTAAAGGAAGTCAAGCTCTAAATTCAACTTAGTTACGAAGAAAAGATAATGAAAGTTTTATTTAAGGCACAGAAAAACTTTTGACAGCTTGGATTAACGACCAAATCCATAGACTTCATATGCCACTTAGTCAGGTGATAATTTGCAGTAAAGTAATTTCCCTTTTTAACTTTATCCTTTGGATAAATCAGATGGATCAAATGGAAACATTTCTAGCGAGCAATGGTTGGTTCGACCGTTTCAAAAAACGTGCAAATCTACACAATGTGAAGATCCAAGAAGAATCGTTTAACGCAGATCAAAAAGCTGCAGAAACCTTTCCTCACCAATTAGAAGATTCGATTGAAGAAGAAGGCTTTATGCTGTCTCAAATATTTAATGTGGATGAGACGGGCCCATTTTGGAAACGAATGCCTTCAAAGACTTTTATTGCGAGGGAAGAATCTTCAACGCCAGGATTCAAAGCTGCAAAAGATAGGATAATATTGCTTCTGAGAGGAAATTGTGAAGGGGACTGCAAACTCAAGCCCATGCTTATTTATCGATCTGAAAACCCCCGTGCTTTAAAAGGAATTGATAAGACGAAGCTTCCTGCAATCTGAAAGCATAACAAAAAAGCTTGGGTGACAGTAACTCTATTTGAAGATTGATTTTTCTAATCACTTTGTTCCCGGAGTAGAAAAATATTGTAAGGATAAAAAAAATTCCTTTCAAGAGTTTTTTAATAATGGATAATGCCCCCAGTCATGCTGCATTTTTAAAGCATCATCATCATCATCAAAATATTAATGTTGTTTTTTTACCTCCCAATACAACATCTTTATTGCAGCCTATGCATCAAGGAGCCATTTCATCGTTTAAATTGTACTATCTCCATTTCACCTTTGGAAGACTCATCGAAGTGACTGATAAAGAGAATGGTCCTACGATTCAAGAATTTTGGAAGAGTTTCAACATCCCTGATGCAATAAAAGTGATAAAGAAAGCATGGGATAAAATCACCGTAAGGAAAATGAAAGGAATTTGGAAAAATCTCGTCCCCAAATTAATTGACAATTTTCAAGGATTTGATAACCTTCATGAAGGTCTTCAAACAGAAACTGACACGATCATAAACATTGCAAAGGAATTGAATTTTGAAATTTCACCTGAAGATGTTAAAGAAGTTCTTTATGCTGACAGTGATGAAATCACAAACGAAGAATTGCTAGAAATGGGAAAGTTTGAATGTGAAGAAGAAGATGAAGAATCGCCTGAAAGATGCTTCTCTGCAAAAAAGCTAAATGAACATGAAATCTACCATGAAATGAAGAAGAAATCTTATCAACAAACAACTTCAGATTATTTCTTAATGAAGATAACTAATGCAGACCAAACATCGAAACAAGAAGAAACTCAACAAAAGGAATTGACATGTGCTCATGAGGCACCAACGACGGCAGACATGATGGATAGGAATTAAATTTCATGAGTTGAATGTTTTTGTTTTATATATGTTTTTCTATTTTTTCATTCTATAATTTGTGATTTAATAAAGAAATTATACTCTTGAATATTGCTATTTTCATCTTAACTTTTTTTTCAATTTCAGAAAGCTTAAGAATCAACTTCCTTAGTGGGAACCAATTAAAGGCATATTCATTGTTTTTTATGGACGATAATACTCCACTATACGAATTTTTCATTTTACAAATCTAGTTAGGCTCCAGTTGTCTGTTTTGGCATGGTTTCTACAGCTAGATGCCCTGCCTAACATCAACTACTTTACAGAGTGTACTAGGTGCTTTTAACATAGCAAGGCACACACACACACACACACACGTATGTATGAATGTATGTATGTATATGTATATCATCATCAGCATTTAACATCTGTTTTTCATGCTATCATGAGTTGGACAGTTTGACAAGGACTGGCTAGGCAGAAGACTGCACCAGGCTTCACTGTCTGTTTTAGCAGGGTTTTTATGGCTGGATGCCCTTCCTGACACCAACCATCTTACATTTCATTTTTGTATTTGGTTTGCTAGATTCTTTATGTGAATTCATGTATTGAAACAAATTTCATTGTGTCTAGGGAGAGTCATTATGCCAATATTATTAACACATGCACTGGTTCAATTCAACTCCTTTATTATTAGTCAATTGGTTAAATATCCAATTACCTAATTGATTTTATGTTTAATTTGGTTAAACAGTAAGTCATTTGTTTTCTTTTTGTTTGTCAAAGCTCTTTCATCACTACTTGCAACCATTTCAATGTCAATGATCCCCACTCCCCGCCCACATAAATGTATAATGATAAAAATAAATGCGCCCTTTTAAAGCCTAGCCAGGCTCATAGGCCTGGTTTCCCGGTTTCAATGGCGTATGTGTCCCCCAGCTGGATGGGACGCCAGTCCATCGCAGCGTTACTCATTTTTGCCAGCTGAGTGAACTGGAGCAACTTGAAATTCATTTCACGTTGCTCCAGTCCACTCAGCTGGCAAAATATATGTGTATGTATATATATATATATATATATATATATATATATATATATATATATATATATATATATATGCATGTGCACATTTATGTGTGTGTACACACATATATGACTTATACTGCAGCATGATGTAGGGTTCTTAACCAAGCTACATTCAAGATATTGGTAGATCTTTTTTTTTTTGTAATCTCTGTTATCAATTGTCACTTTGGTTTTTATCTCACTGACCCCTTAGACCAGTGGTTCTCAACTGGGGTCTATATGACGCTTATAGGGTTCCATATAAGATTTTTGTGGGTCCAAGCAAACAAAATAGTAAATTGAAAATCTGCAATATTATTTTAAGGGGCCCTGAAAAAATTCTGCTTTAGATGTATTTGTTGCAAGAAATAGGTTTATTTCTCTAATGTTCAACCTACACAAGTCAACGTGTGAAAAACAGAATAGGAATTTTGAAAGAAGTACCTATAAAACTTGTTTATAAACATCAAATGGCTACGGGGTCTACAAAAATAAAATAATATTCAAAGAGGGGTTCATAGATGAAAAAAAAAAACAATGGTTAAGAACTTTTGCTTTAGACCTTTCCTTTTAATTCTTTGCAATTCTTTGAAGCATGAATTTTTTTTTATTGTTTTCATTTTATTGTAGTTCTTTGACATACTATGCAATAAAAGTTCCCAAGGGCAAACCGTCTGATCTTCTGTATTGTCTGAAGGACAAATAATATTTCGATTTATTCCAGTGAAATATTTTTGTTGTTATGAAGCTCTCTTTGCAACCGTATGGTTTTGAGTTTAGTCTCACTGTGTGGCACCTTGGGCAAGTGTTTTATACTGTAGCTCAGGGCCAACAGATACCTTGTAGGTAAATTACATTGATAGAAACTGTGTGTAAGCCATCGTGTGTGTGTGTGTGTAAGTGAATGACATGGAAAGTAGAAATTATGTGATGGACTTCATTAGCTTACAGCTGTTTTTGCTTCTAGATGCAATGCGCTTATCGTTGAATGCTTGTGTATCAGTTTATAGCTTTATTGGGAGATTTGTTTTTGAAGCTCTGACGAAGCCATAAGGCGATACTCTACCTCGAGTGCATTTTGCCTTGTAGCAGAAACAGCTGTCAGCAAATGAGGTTCACGTCATAATTTCCTGTTCCCTTGTCATTTATATAACCTCTTATTACACTCTGTACTTGACTAATGCTTTTTTCTGAAGCATATGTATATTGAGTTCTGACACCAGGTTTTTAGTATCTCTATACCTAAGCAAACTATATGTGTGCTTGTGTGTGTATATATATATATATATATATATATATATATATATATATATATATATATATATATATATATATTTGTGTCTGTGTATATGTATATATATTTATGCATGTATATACAAGCAGACTCCATGTTTATGAATTAATTCATTCCATGGCTGCAGTCAAATTAGTGAAACAAGTAAAAGAATAAAAGAATAAACCATTTCCAGCGTCCAAAATACACTCTCTACTCAAATTTCTCTCCAAAAGATGGGGTCTGTGCACACATAAGACTTCACTCTCTCTGCCCATCACTTCTCTCACCTGGATTTCAGTAACAATGACTTCTAATTACACTGGCTCAAAGTCTACCTCTTTCATTCCCCCAAATACATTTTCCCGCTCTTTTCAGTCTCTGAATTTCTCAAACCACCAACAAGTCTTACATATATTTACCCCATGACTAAACATTCTTTCATGGAAGGTTGACAATGAATTATACTACTTGTATGACAATGACACACCTTTACAACTATAAGACAATGTTAAGACAAAGAGGTCCATACACACACACACACACACACACGAGACAATGAAATTGTTGTTTAACTTGTTTCAGTAATTCTTTAGCATTTTAATTCTCACCCATTAATTTAATCCATTGTGATTTATTTTTTATTAGCGGCTGTGTGGTAAGTAGCTTGCTTACCAACCACATGGTTCCGGGTTCAGTCCCACTGCGTGGCACCTTGGGCAAGTGTCTTCTACTATAGCCTCGGGCCGACCAAAGCCTTGTGAGTGGATTTGGTAGACGGAAACTGAAAGAAGCCCATCGTATATCTGTATATATATATATATGTTTGTGTGTCTGTATCTGTCCCCCCATCATCGCTTGACAACCGATGCTGGTGTGTTTATGTCCCCGTAACTTAGCGGTTCGGCAAAAAGACTGATAGAATAAGTACTAGGCTTACAAAGAATAAGTCCTGGGGTCGATTAGCTCGACTAAAGGCGGTGCTCCAGCATGGCCGCAGTCAAATGACTGAAACAAGTAAAAGAGTAAAAGAGTATACCCTCTATTTATTAATGTATTTTTTCATTTATATATATATTTTTTACATGTTTAATTTCCAGTTGCCTTTTTCTTTATGCTTCGTTAGAGACACTGAAATTCTCTTATTATCATCTTAGCTCAAATTTGAAGCATATTTTTTTCCTCAACAGATTACAGCATCTTACAGTTATAAAAAAAAAAAAATTACAGTATCTTTCTCATAGAAACTTTAACTAAATAGCCTGTCTTCCACACAGCAGCCTGTTTCTTTAGCCATTAGTGGTCAATAACATGAGTGACCTCAATAATAATGTACTTTTGATACAGCCTAAAAAACACAAGCACTTTATCTTTTTTATGGAGTTCAGTAAAAGTTTAACTACAATAGGAATTCCTACCCTATCAGATTTCAATACTACCTCAACTTTATTTTTCCTAAGTAGAGTACGCTCACCCTCTTGGCAGGTTACTGCTGGTCAATTTTTGGATAGTTTACTACTATGACATGTTGGTTTCTGTTATCTTTTCCTAGCAGTGTGATTGCTTTGAGAAAGATAAGGCTGGGTGTTTTTTTTTTTTCCTAGATCTATGTAATGCTACTGTAGATTAAATATGGATGGATGAATGTGCAGAATGAATACACCATTGCATTATTATGCAACACAGCATTATCTGAGATACACCTAAGCAAATTATAAATTGCAAAACACGAATTAAAAATGTACAATTATCCATTCCTTGTATTTTATATAATTGATTAAGGAAACAGAAGATGGAGTTGGTATTAGTCTTTATTGAGTATGACAAGCGTTCCAACCCATCCTGCGACTGTCCCTTATGGATGGGATGCTGTGCATCATATTGTGTTGCATCAATTTTGCAGTCTGGGTCACATCAGGTATATTGTATATTCATACATAAGTGATATTTCCAAAACATTACACACACACACATACATATAAACATACACACACACATATATACCATTCTGTGATGGTAAGATAAAAAATAAATACTCTATCTGGTGTGAGAGAAAAATATTGTTTAGGCATGGCTGTGTTGTAAGAAGCATGCTTCCCAACCACATGGTTCCAAGTTCAGTTCCACAGTGTGGCAACTCGGCCAAGTGTCTTTTACAATAGCGTTGGGCCGACCAGAGCTTTGAGAGTGGATTTAATTGATGGAAGCTGAAAGAAGTTCATCATGAGTGTGTGTGTGTGTGTGTGCGTAGGTTTTTGTGTCTGTCCTCGCAAAATCACTTGACGACTGGTGTTGGTGTGTCTACATCCCCATAACTTAAGCGGTTCAGCAAAGAGACCAGCAGAATAAGTACTAGACTTAAAAACAAGTCCCGAGATTGAATTGTTCAACAAAATCACATCAAGGCAGTGCTCCAGCATGGCCACAGTCAAATGACTGAAACAAGTAAAAGAATAAAAAGAGTAATGTATTTTTATGGGCCACTAAGTTTCATGCGATGGAAATGACTCAGACAGCATTTTATAACAGGTCTGGTGCTTTCACTCAATCCTCCAGAGGAACACACACAATGGCTTCATTCCAGTTTCTGTCTGGTAAATCCACACACAAGGCTACAGCAGAATTTGGGGGAAGGTGGAAGTTAGCCAATTAAATTGACCTCTAGTACTTAGTTGGTGCTTTATTTTACTAAGTATGGCTCAGTGGTTGGAATGTCAGGCTCACAATCATGAGGTAGTGAGTTCAATTCCTGGACTGGGGTGTGTGTTATGTTCTTGAGCAAGACACTTTATTTCACATTGCTCCAGTTCACTCAACTGTAGAAATGAGTTGTGACGTCACTGGTACCAAGCTGTATCAGCCTTTGCCTTTCCCTTGGTTAACATCGGTGGTGTAGAGAGACGAGGCTGATATGCATGAGCGACTGCTGGTCTTCCATAAACAACCTTTCCCAGACTTGTGCCTCAGAGAGGAACTTTGTAGGAACAATCCCATCGTTGTTCATGACTATAGAGGGTCTCCTTGGGTAACACTGGTGGTGTAGAGAGGGGAGGCTGGTATGCATGGGTGACTGCTGGTCGCCCATAAAACAACCTTGCTCAGACTTGTGCCTTAGAGGGGGAGCTTTCTAGGTGCAATCCCATGGTCATTCATGACCAAAGGGGGTCTTTACCCTTTAGCCTTTATTTTACCAACCCCAAAACAACAGGAGGCAAAGTTGATCTCAGCAGGATTTGAACTCACAATAAAAAGAATGTTAACTAAGTGCCGTGAGGCATTTTGCCTGGTGCTATAACGATTCTGTTAATCTGCCATTCAAGTGGATGATGAGGACAAGAACAACGATTATGATGATGATGATGATGATGGTAGTGAGGATGATAACTAGGTCTAAAATGATAGTGATGGTGATGATGGTGGATGTTGAGAGCAATGATGAATAATGCTGGTGCTGATGATGATGGTGGTAGTGGAAGTGGGGGGATACTGATGATGATGATGATGATGGTGGTGGCAGTGGTAGAGGGCGATAACATCCATGGTATGATGAGGAAGGAGAGATGGAGCAGAAAATGAATATTGTGATGATAGTAATGGTGGAAATACTATTGAATAATGTTTACTGAAGTGGTGGCGATGGCAGAGGAGGAGGAGGAGGAGGTGGTGGTGGTGTTGGTGTTGGTGGTGGTGGTGGGTGGTGGTGGTGGGTGGTGGTGGGTGGTGGTGGTGGTGGTGGTAGTAGTCATACCTTGATACATTGTGAAAACAGGACATATTGAAGATGTCTTAATATTATAAAAGACGACGGACTCTTCAATCAAGGAATATAATTTCTCAGCCATTAATTTTCCAACCATTAATCAACACCTTCAAAGTGACTGCAACAGACTAGTGAATTAGAATTAATCTTTCACCAAAAACCTAAGAGATTTCACCTCAAAATTCTTCTATGTTCTAAGGATGGAGTTCTGATATCTTGGAGTAGAATTTAATTTTTGATTCAAATTCAGTAGAAATTTCTTAAAATAGCTAAATTAGCGTTAACATATTTAATGCAAAGAAAACTCAAAGAAGATTAATTAGAAATAATTATGCAGCAAAGAGAAAAAAAATTTACAGGTGCAGGCATGGCTGTGTGGTAAGAAGCTTGCTTCCAAACCACATGGTTCCAGGTTCAGTCCCACTGCTTGGCATCTTGGGTAATTGTCTTCTACTATAGCTTTGGGACAACCAAAGCCTTGTGAGTGGATTTGGTAGATGGAAACTGAAAGAAGTTCGTCGCATACATATATATATATATATATATGTGCAGTTGATGCCAGTGCCCCATGAATGGCTCCCATGCCAGTGGTACGTAAAAAGCACTATCTGAACATGATCAATGCCAGGGCCACCTGATTGGTTCCTGTCCCAGTGGCACGTAAAAGGTACCTACTTCACTCTCGGAGCGGCTGGTATTAGGAAGGGTTTTGGCCGGGTTGGCATCAAAAGGATAAATCATGTATAAGCTTGTAACTGTGGGAGTTCAATGATGCAACCGTTTACTTTTAGAATGACATTGTAGGGTTGGTGCAAAAGGTTGGATCAGGCTGTTTTGAACATAAAATAGGCAGGATATTTGGGCTAGATATGGCTTGTTTGAATGCTAAAAGGTTATAATGATCTAAATTAGAAGCTTCCATTGAAATTTCATCAGTTATGACTGACCATGGGACTACACCGAGAAAGTTACCCTCCCAGGCACAAGTCCTGGCAAGGTTGTTTATGGAAGACCAGCAGTCGTCCATGCATACCGGCCTCCTCTCTCCACGCCACCAGTGTTATCCAAGGGAAAGGCAACTGTGATGTTGCAACTCATTTCTACAGCTGAGTGAACTGGAGCAACGTGAAATAAAGTGTCTTGCTCAAGAACACAACACGCAGCCTTGTCCGGGATTCGAACTCACAACCTCATGATTGTAAGCTCGACACTCTAACCACTGAGCCATGCTCCTTCACCAAGTTAATAAAGATAAAAATATTCTACTAAATAATGCTTTTTTTTATTTTTTATTTCTTTTACTTACTTCAGCCATGCTGGAGCACTGCCTTGACAAATTTTAGTCTAATGAATTGAACCTCAATCAGCACTAATTATTTTTTTGTAAAACCTGGTACTTATTCTATCAGTCTCTTTTGCCAAACCGCTAAGTTACAGGGATGTAAATACACCAACACTGGTTGCCAAAGAGTGGGTGGTGGGGAAAACACACACACACACACACACACATATGACGAGCTGCTTTCAGCTTCGGTCTACCAAATCCACTCACAAGTCTTTGCTTGGCCTGAGGCTATAGTAGAAGAAACTTGCCCAAGGTGTCATACAGTGGGACTGAACCCAGTACCACATGGTTGGGAAGCAAGCTTCTTACCACATAGCCATGCTAGCAGCTTATTTCAACAGAAATATGGCAACAAAAGTATTAAATAAAGACAGACAGATTGGACAAAGTAGTTATTCCCTGACATACAAAAAGATGAGATGGTTGAGGCTAGGACGCTCTTGGTTATAGGATTCTATGATTCTGTGATTCCTTTGTTCAAGGATTCTGTGATTCCATGATTCCTTTGTTGCTGGCTTCATTATTTCTAGTGAGCACAATATTTGAATGCAAGTTATTTTAACCCTTTCATTACCATATCTCTGTTGAAATACACTGCTATTGTTTCAATTAATTTTGAAAATAATGAAGAATTTATTAAAATAACTTTGCCATTATTAAGTTGGTGTTTGGAATGTACATAAATCATTGACGTTTTTGTTGGAAGGTTTTAATTTAGATCACTTTGAAATAAGGAACTCGTTTCATAGAATCATGGGTGGCATCAGGCAGGTTGACATCAAAAGAGTTAATGCTGTTTTATTTCTTTCCTTCTTTCTTTTTCTTCTTCCTCTCCCTCCTCACTCTCTCTCTCTCTCTCTCTCTCTAATCATTTCCAAATACTTCTTTATTTCTTCAATTCTTATTTTTGATCATCTTTGTTTTCTTAAGTCATTCTGCAGGAAGACTTGCAACTAAGCAAAACATTAACAACAAGAGCACTCAGAGAGTGCAAACGTCCGCCAGAGATGATTTTTTGAAATGAGAATATCTAAAATAAACTCAACTGCTCTCACAAACGAGAATACTAAAAATGAACCTGACCGCTCTCAAAATTTAAGTAAAAAATCGGCAAAATAATCCAGAATCCTTGCCCAGTACCTGATTGATCGCAATGTTGGTCACAGAATGTGAAGGTAGCTGTTAGAAAATTTTTAACAGTTAGAAATAGTTTATCCTCAAAATAGTTTCAAAGGTGGAGTTAATAATAATAAGTTCAACTCAGGAATTTTTAAATGAACAGCATGAAACCTTTTGGTTTTCTCTTCTCTTAAATTTCGGCCTTCCTTTAGTATTCCTGTTGTTTTAGATTGATGTACAGATGTATGTATATATGTAAGTATAATGTAAAGTGTTAATATGTATGTATAATATATAATATATATATTATAAGAATATGTTAGTATTATTTAATTTCTGAATGATTTTGCTGCCATTTTTTTTATGTAGTTTGATTTCTTTATCCATCAGTTTCTACTAAGATAGAGACGTGAGTAAAATTCATAATAGAGAAACAAAAATAAAACTTTGGAAACAGCCTAAAGGGAGATAATTGAGAAAGACTTGAAAGTCAACATAAGATCGTAATCATGTAAGGTAAAGTAAATATAATAAATAATCCAGAATCCTTGTCTGGTACCGGATCGATTCCAAAATCAAATCAGTTCATTCCAGTCACAAGGCCAAACATCCCTGAAAGTTTCATCCAAATTCATCCAGTGATTCTTGAGATATCTTGTCTATGGAAAAACAAACAAACATGACTGAAAATAATACCTCCACTTTAGCAAAGGTGGAGGTAACAACATAACCAATACAGATCAATTCAGCATCATACGAACTGCTTCTAATTTAGGCACAAAGCTCCTTCTAAAATCATACAGATTCACAGGACCAGTTTCCTAGTTTTTGTGGTGTATAGATTCCATGCATACCAGCCTCCCCTCTCCATGTCATTGATGTTATCCAAGGCAAAGGCTGATACAGCTTGGCACCAGTGACGTCCCAAATCATTTCTACAGCTGAGTGAACTGGAGCAACGTGAAATAAAGTGTCGTGCTTAAGAACACAACACACTGCCCAGTCTGAGAATCAAACTCACTACCTCATAACTGTACCAAACTGGTGTCCCATCCAAGGATGAACATATGTGCCAAATAAACTAGGAAACCGTCCCTTTGCTCCTTACAGAGTAATGTGGATTAACCATTTATCAGTATAAGTTGAGCTTTTCTTTATTTTTTTTTTGAAGTATAGATAAAAAAAAAATGAAAATTATAAATGAAAATTATAAAACCTGAAAATTATAACAATGAAAATTATAAAACCCTTTTGGGGGTTGATGGCCTTAATTTTTCCCCGTCTGAAATCCATTTTTTAAAAAACCTTATTAGTCCTTTGCTCTTTGTCCTTCCCACTGTTAACCTCTCAGCTGGGAAGTTATAAGAGGTAGTGATTGCTGTCTGTTATTCAGTAATCAATTGATACAAAAACAAATTTCATAAGTGTAATCAGTTAGTTCTTAATTTCAGGATACCACGACAGACCTTAATTAATTTCCTTGGATTCAAGGGCTTCATTGTCATATGAATTAACACAACTAAATAGGAGGTGTGGTTGTCTGATTAGGAAGTTTATTTCCCAACCACATGGTTTTAGCCTCAGTCCTCCATGCATGGCACTTTGGATAAAATGTCTTCTAATATAGCCACGGGCTGATCAAAGCTTTGTGAATGAATTTGGTGATGGAAACTGAAAGAAGCCCATTGTACATTGTGCGTGTATGTGCACACGTGTGTGTAAGTTTGGATCTCTTTATCTTGAAATCGTGTAATTGTTGAAAATGAATGTCATTCATTTCCAATATCCTGTAAAAACATGCCAGGCCATGGGGAAATATTACCTTCCTCAGAAACAGATAAGGGTTGACAACAGGAAGAGCATCTGGCCATAGAAAATTGCCTCAATAAATTCCACCCAACCCATGCCAGCCAGCATGTGGACGTTGAAATGACAGTGATGATGATGATGATGACGGTGCTGGTGGTGGTGGTGATGATGATCATCATGATCATGATGACAATGATGTAATTTCTGTGTATTGAGAAAAGACCCTGCACAATGGCTGTGACAATAAGGCTTTGAATTCCTGAATACATTGCCAATAGGTCAACAACTTAACCTGATATGGATCGTGTTTCATAAATAATAGTATAAGATTAATGAGACTCAGTGTATTTAATGAAGTTTAATTAATTTACATAGGCAGTGTTGGCTGAAATCAATAGTTTTATTCTGCAGTTCACTGTAACATTATAAACAAACTCTGCTAATGAGTTAGTAATTTATTAATAAGACAAATAATGATGAAATATTTTAAGTCTTTTTTTTTTTTAGAAATATCCAAATTAAGGTAAGCAATAGGGTTCTAGGACAACTAACCCCAACATAATTTCCCCAATCAAAACCAAGCCAAGAAGAAGCATGACTATGAGCGGGGGTACCAAAAAAATTCAAATAAAACCAAGGATTCATCTTCCATCTTTTATCTTTTACTTGGTTCAGTCATCTAACTGCGGCCATGCTGGGGCACTCCCTTGAACAGTTTTTTAGTTGAACAAATTGACCCCAGGATCTATGTTTTTTAAAGGCTGGTACTTATTGTATCAGTCTCTTTTGCAAAACTGCAAAATTACAGGGTTGTAAACAAACCAACACTGTCGTTAAGCAATGGTGGAAGACAAATACATACACAAAGATACTATAGTAATTAATTATTGTAGTTATTAATCATTGTATTTATGTATGGTGGACTCTCTTGTTGTAAATGACAGATGAGGGTTCCACAGTCTCTTGTTGAAGAACCTACACAAATGATTTATTTATTGTAACCAAATCATAGGCACAGGTGTGGCTGTGTGTTAAGAAGCTTGCTTCCCAACCACATGGTTCAAAGTTCAGTTCCACTGCATGGCACCTTGGGCAAGTATTTTCTATTGTAAGCCTCAGGCCGACCAAAGCCTTGTGAGGAGAATTGGTAGATGGAAACTGAAAGAAGTCTATTATTTGTGTGTGTGTGTTTGTCCCCCACCACCATTGACAACCTGTGTTGGTGTGCTTACATCCCTGTAACTTAGTGGTTCAGCAAAAGAAATCGATAGAATAATTACAAGACTTTAAAAAATAAGTATGGAGTTCGATTCATTTGACTAAAACTTTTTCAAGGCATAGCTGCAGAAAGGCCAGTCTAATGACTAAAACAAGTAATAGTAAAAGGTAAAAGATGAATGTTTATGCTATACATTAGCTCACTCCTTCCATCAAATCGACATTGCTTGTACCGGAGCACAGTATGTCACACATCAGGTGTCAAAGTGATTTCATACCAAGGTGAAATGAAGTATTTTTGCTTAACCCTTTAGCATTTAGATTACTTTCTCAAATGTTATGCTTATTTATTCACATTGTTTTAAAGCTAGTATTCATTATCTTGTAGCTTCAAGATATCCTTTTCTACTCTAGGCACAAGGCTTGAAATTTTGCGGGAGGGGGCCAGCCGATTACATCGACCTCAGTATGCAACTTGTACTTAATTTATCAATCCTGAAAGGATGAAAGGCATAGTCGACCTCGGCGCAATTTGAACTCAGAATGTAAAGACAGACGAAATACCACAAAGCATTTTGCTCGGCATGCTAACATTTCCTCCAGCTTGCCACCTTAGGAGTTACAAATATTATTTTCTACTTTAGGCACAAGGCCCAAAATTTTGGGAGAGGGGGCCCAGTCAATTAGATCAACCCCAGTATGCAACTGGTATTCAATTAATCAACTCCGAAAGGATGAAAGGCAAAGTCAACCTTGGCAGAATTTGAATGTAGCTTCACGATATTGAGGTATTGTTTATTTTTAGACTGTCATTGTATGGTACATGTGAGAAGCCAGGTCTATCTGGTCTGAACATAATACAGGTAGATTATTTGGGCTGGATATGGCCAGTTTGAATGCTAAAGGGTTAAGAATACAACACTCTGCCTGGTCTGGGAACAGAAATCATGATCCTGCGATCATCAGTTCAACACCCTAACCACTAGGCCATGTGCCTTCACATTTGTGTACACAGGAAAAATAAAACCCTAATTAGTTTTACTCTTAATTAGGGAAATTATCCCGAGCAATTATCAGGGAGCAATTATCAAGGAGAAACCAATTGTCCTATGGAGATAATTATCCTGGATAGGGTTACAACTGTCCAGATACTTGGAAATAGATATAAAATGCCAAAATAAAGAGCAAAGGGCAGTGGACCAGCATATCACCCAGTAAGTATAACTCTAACCCTTTAATATTTCAACTGTTGAAGGCAGAGATCTGGCAGAATCATTAGCATGCCCGGCAAAATGCTTAGCAACATTTCATCTGCTAATGTTTTGTGTTCAAATTCTGTTGAGGTTGACTTTGTCTCTCATCGTTTTGAGGCTGATAAATAAAATAAACACCACTTGAGCAGTGGGGTCGATGTAATCAACTTAACTTCTCCCCTGAAATTGCTGGCCTTGTGCCAAAACTTGAAACCAATATCTGATTTCATAAAGAAGGTGAGCTTGCAGAATCATTAGCATGCTGGGCAAAATGCTTAGCAGCATTTCATCCATTTTTATATTCTGTGTTCAAATTCTACCAAAGTTGACTTTGCCTTTCATCCTTTTGGGATCGACAAAATAAGTACCAGTCAGGGATGCGGAGTCAAGACAAAAAACTTTGACTCCGACTCCACTACTATTGGCACCTCCGACTCCAATTCCTCTTTATGTAATTAAGTGATTGTGGTCTACATATCTCATAAGGCATATGCATACGCTTGTACATTGAGTAGGCCTATATGTTGTAACTGGTTTATATTAAAGAATAAAGATATTGCGAGTCGGAGTTGGTATAGTTTTACTGACTCCGACTCCACAGCCCTGGTACCAGTTGAGCAGTTGAGGGGGGGGGGAGTCAGTGTAATCAACTTAGCCCCTCCCCAAACTTGCTGGCCTTGTGTCAAAATTTGAAACCAATATTTAAACTGGCCGCATCTGGCCCAAATATTCTCCTTGCTTTATGTTCAAACTGCCCAGATTTGATTATTCACTCCTACCCTGTAATGTGATTCAAAAAATAAACAATCACAACATTGAACTCTCAAAGCTACCAGATAATGTAAAATTAATTCAAAGAAAGGTGGATAAACAAGGATTGCATTTAAATCTGAATGCTAAAGGTTTAAAGCCTAATTTGAATTTCCAATCTATTTAATGAAAATGTCACTTTCGAGCAAATCAAGGAGCCTATCTGTTTGTTAGCGAACCTGCAACACATAGCAGCCAGATGTCCCTCAAATAACACACAAATGCTTTTGAAAATGAATATGTTATATCATTGGTTCAAAACCAATAATATACAGTATATCATTGGTTTTGAAACACGGGGAATATTTGTAAAATGCCATCAAATGGTGATTTACAAAAAGCCATCACCATGTTTTGCAAAAGAAAACAAATAGGTGTAGGCATGGCTGTGTGGTTAAGAAGTTTACTTTCCAACCATGTAGCCTTGGGTTCAGTCCCACTGCATGACACTTTTGGTAAGTATCTTCTGCTATAGCCTCAGGCTAACTAAAGCCTTGCGAGTGGATTTGGTAAACAAAAACTGAAAGAAACCTCTTGTATGTACATACACAGACACACATATATACGTGTGTATGTGTATAAGAATATGTATGTGTGCATGTGAATGTGTGTCTCTTTGTGTTGATAATGCATCATAAATGTAACATGATTGTCGCCATCATTCAAGTTGTACAAGCAACATTATTCATTTCCAGTATTCTGTGAGAACATCTGTGAACATGCCTGGCCATGGGGAAATATTTCCTTCCTTGGAAACATGTAAGGTTTGGCAGTAAGAAGAGCATCTGGTCATAGAAAATCCACCATGATAAACTCCACGTAAGTATGTAAGAGTGGATGTTAAAATGATGATGATGATGATAAATGGTTGGAATTCTTCAAAACGGAAAAGGAAACATCATTGTCCTAGAATTGTATTTGGAGTCCATTTTTTTCTGTATGAACTCACCTTTATCAGTTCACCAAATTGGTTTCTCCATCATACTCTCTTTTACTCTTTTACTGGTTTCAGTCATTTGACTGCGGCCATGCTGGAGCACCACCTTTAGTCAAGCAAATCGACCCCAGGACTTATTCTTTGTTAGCCTAGTACTTATTTTATCGGTCTCTTTTGCCGAACCGCTAAGTTACGAGGACGTAAACACACCAGCATCAGTTGTCAAGCGATGCTGCTGGGACAAACACACAAACATATACAAACACACAAACATATACAAATACATACATATATATACATATATACGATGGGCTTCTTTCAGTTTTCGTCTACCAAATCCACTCACAAGGCTTTGGTCGGCCCGAGGCTATAGTAGAAGACACTTGCCCAAGGTGCCACACAGCGGGACTGAACCCAGAACCATGTGGTTGGTAAACAAGCTACTTACCACACAGCCACTCTTGCACCTAAAAAAAAAGGAGCCATCATCATCATCATCGTCGTTTAACGTCCGCCTTCCATGCTAGCATGTGTTGGACGATTTGACTGAGGACTGGTGAAACCGGATGGCAACACCAGGCCCCAATCTAATTTGGCAGAGTCTCGTATACAATACAATTTATTGCATAACAGTCTTATCATGATATCACAGTATTGAGCAGATTATCAGATGTTGTTATACATCACTAGCCACAATACACTTCACACTGTTTTAGCTTTTGAATGATGCCAACATGCTGGCTAAGCAAGCAGGTCAGCGTTCTTCTGATTGGAAGGCGATTCCTTCACAGGGTTAGCAATAAGCAGCTGAATGGACTGCAACAACGTGAAATAAAGTTTTCTGTTTAAGAACACATGCCGCCTGGTCTGGGAATTGAATCCACAGTCTAGCAATTGTGAGTGCAACACCCTATCTACTAGGCCACGCAGTTTCATGACAGTCTTATATTAATTTAAAATAATCATTCATAAAATAAACATTAAGGAAAATAAATCTAGCAAAACAGTGAGAATAAAGCTTGAATTTTTTTAACCTTAAAACAATTTCCCCACTGGAATCACCAAATTTTCTCCTCAGTTAAGAACTGCAGTTCTACAGAAAAGAGTAAGAATTAATGACAGAAAAAAAGTAACAAAGGTGGAGAGAGAGGAAGAGAGAGAGAGAGGAAGAGAGAGAGAGGAAGAGAGAGAGAGAGGAAAAGAGAGAGAGAGGAAGAGAGAGAGAGGAAGAAAGAGAGAGAGAGAGGAAGAGAGAGAGAGAGAGAGAGGAAGAGAGAGAGAGAGGAAGAGAGAGAGAGAGGAAGAGAGAGAGAGAGGAAGAGAGAGAGAGAGAGGAAGAGAGAGAGAGAGAGAGGAAGAGAGAGAGAGGAAGAGAGAGAGAGAGGAAGAGAGAGAGAGAGGAAGAGAGAGAGGAAGAGAGAGAGAGAGAGGAAGAGAGAGAGAGAGGAAGAGAGAGAGAGAGAGAGAGAGAGGAAGAGAGAGAGAGAGAGAGAGAGGAAGAGAGAGAGAGAGAGAGAGGAAGAGAGAGAGAGAGAGGAAGAGAGAGAGAGAGAGAGGAAGAGAGAGAGAGAGAGAGGAAGAGAGAGAGGAAGAGAGAGAGAGAGAGAGGAAGAGAGAGAGAGAAGACAGAATAAGAAATAGTGTCAGAGGTGAGAATATAACATAATTGTTTATTTCAAATCATCCCATAGGAGGCAATTAGTGATTGCAAAACGAGGGACTCTGAAAGCGAGACATAATAATTAGTGACTGCTAAATGAGGAACTCCAGTGAAGAGCCATGGTAATTTGTGTGACTGCTAAACAAGGGACTCTAATGTGAAGAGATATGATAATTAGGGAGGCTATAGTAGAAGACACTTGCCCAAAGTGCCACACAGTGGGACTGAACCCAGAACCATGTAGTTGGTAAGCAAGCTACTTACCACACTGCCACACACTTTATAACATTAATTATTAAACATTAATGTTTGTTTCTCATAAAATGGTATATTTAATTTCGATTTGCACATGTTTGTCAATTCACTACGATCTCTTTAAAGTACACAAAATCAAAAATTGAAATTGGGCGGGGGAGAAATTTAAAAAATAATTCTTTTTTGCATATTTGTAATCTCTGACATCTAAAACATAGGAATCTGAAAAAACATTTTTTTAAAAATGCGTTTTTCAAGGAGAGGTGCAAAGCTGCATTAGCCCCAAAAAATTATATACCATATCTTTCTCATTTTTATCAGAGTTCACATGGTAAATATCATATATATATATATATATATATATATATATATATATATATATATATATATATATATATATATGTATATATATATATATATGGTTGTTATATTTTTTTGATAACATTAGAAGCATCAGTTGTGGCGTGCAAGAGAGACGATTGCGCTGGTATGGACATGTGGTGAGAATGGAGGAGGATAGCTGCGTGAAAAAGTGCCACACCCTAACAGTTGAGGGAACCCGTGGAAGAGGTAGGCCCAGGAAGACCTGGGCTGAGGTGGTGAGGCAAGACCTTCGTACATTGGGCCTCACCGAGGCGATGACTACGGACCGAGACCTTTGGAAATGGGCTGTGCGTGAGAAGACCCGGCAAGCCAAGTAAGATCGTTGCCAGTGCCCCTGGACTGGTTCTTGTGCGGGTGGCACATGAGATGCACCATTTTGAGCGTGGCCGTTGCCAGTACCGCCTGACTGGCTCCTGTAGGATTTTCGAGCGAGATCGTTGCCAGTGCCCCTGGACTGGCTTGTGCGGGTGGCACATAAAAGACACCATTTCGAGCGTGGCCGTTTTCGTGCGGGTGACACGTAAAAGCACCCACTACACTCTCTGAGTGGTTGGCGTTAGGAAGGGCATCCAGCTGTAGAAACTCTGCCAAATCAGACTGGAGCCTGGTGTTGCCATCCGGTTTCACCAGTCCTCAGTCAAATCGTCCAACCCATGCTAGCATGGAAAGCGGACGTTAAACGATGATGATGATAATAGGTTAGATAGGATGATATTTATATTACAATATTACAATAATCAATTATATGTTGTGCATTTATAGTAATATTACAATCATGAAATTAGCATTAGCTTATCTGGCTCTTTCTTGTAGAACCCCTACAAACCTTTTGCAGAACCCTAGGGTTGAGAAACGTTGCATTACATCATGCAGAGAAGGAGGAGCAGAGAGAGAGAGAGAGAGATACAGAGTGAATAAGAGAGAGAGAAAGAGAGATACAGAGTGAATGAGAGAGAGAGAGAGAGCGTTAACATAAGAGATGCAGAATGAGTGCACATATTGGGCTTGGTGGCAGGCAATGAGTAATGCTACCCCACACACAGACTAAGAACAATTCATAGACAGAGGAGGTGGAAATAACAGTAGTCACAGGAGTTATAATGAATAGAATGACACATGCATATGTACATACACATATACATACATGTATACATACATACATGCCTGTGCAAAACAAAATATGTGAATTGGTGTGTGTTTGATAGACTAAGAATTTTTTAAAAAATCAAAATAGCACATATTATATATGTGTGTGTGTGTGTGTGTGTTTGTGTGTGTGTGTGTGTGTGTGCTTATGCATATTGTGCATGTATTTTGGTATACACATTATTATTGGGGAAAAAATACATTTACTTTATTTCATAGTTTGTATTCAAAAAATAAAAAAGGAAAAATGAAAACAAAATTATTTTCAGTATTGATTTTATATTATGGAAGTTAACACACATACTCTCTCTCTCTCTCTCTCCCTTCCCTCCCTCTCTCACGTGCACACACGATATTGATGGTTGTTCAGAAAAAAAAATATGATCTTTCGCTTTAAGAACATACAACTTCAGGATTGGAAAGCAAATCAAAAATGAAACTAGAAATACACACAAATAAACTTTTATCTCCTGAGTGAAACAAATAAGTAAACGCTTGAATGTCGGATATTAAACATCGTTATTATAGATTACTGTTTTCCTTTTCTCAACAGCATGATGTAGTGAGGTAATTCATCAAGGTAGCATTATGGAAAATAAGTTATTTGTTATAAAATACATGTTAAAATAATTGCAAACTGGAATTCATTTCAAATTTCTCTTTTGTAAACATTCAAGTAATATTTTTGTTTACCTTTCAAAATGAGTTGTCAATTTGCAAATTACTTTTACATGTATGTATGTGTGTGTGTGTGTGTGTGTATGTGTGTGTGTACAAAGAAAGAGAGAGAGAGAGAGAGGTGGGAAAAGGGAATTCTAGTTTGGTGCTCCACTACCTATTTTGATTGTTATAACTTTCTGAAAACTACACCCATTTTTCTGAAATTTTGTAGAGATAGTTTTTCAATGAAGTAGATTGCCATCATGCTGATAAAATTTAGAAAAATAATAATATACATTTATTACAAATACACAAAAAATAAAATTTGTTCATTTAATTTCATTTTAAAGTAAAAAAATATTTTTCTTTTGAAGATTATTATTTATTTCCTCAGTTTGCACAAGTACCAAGAAATTTGATAAAAGTTAGATTACATTTACTGTACATATGCCATATGTTCTGATATTAACCAAGGTAGATAATATCAGAACATTTAAATTTGTCTAACATACAATAAATCAGTGTTCTGCAACCTTTTTTCACTTGTACACTTACATTCTTTTCAAAATTTGGCAACACACCTGAACTAAAAATATAACTAAAAGTATAAGGTAAAAGTTATATTCAGGTTACACTGGCATTAGGAAGGGTATCCTGGCGTTAGGAAGGGCATCCTGGCGTTAGGAAGGGCATCCTGGTGTTAGGAAGGGCATCCTGGCATTAGGAAGGGCATCCTGGCATTAGGAAGGGCATCCTGGCGTTAGGAAGGGCATCCTGGTGTTAGGAAGGGCATCCTGGCGTTAGGAAGGGCATCCTGGCGTTAGGAAGGGCACCCTGGCATTAGGAAGGGCATCCTGGCATTAGGAAGGGCATCCTGGCGTTAGGAAGGGCACCCTGGCATTAGGAAGGGCATCCAGCTGTAGAAACTCTGCCAGATCAGATTGGAGCCTGGTGCAGCTATCTGGTTTGCCAGTCCTCAGTCAAATCGTCCAACCCATGCTAGCATGGAAAGCGGACGTTAAGCGATGATGATGATGGTGATGACTGTGGCACACCTAGCATCATCCCACAGCACACCAGTGTGCTGTGGCATACCAGTTGCAGAGCACTGCAATAGACGACACTCTAGTCTACTAATATAAGTGGCAATGCATCCTCTCCCACACTCTGCTTGCCCATCTCTTTGATGATAGGTGCATCAAAGGCCACTTAACTGCTGTGACACTTCCAGCATGTCTTTATATTTTGTCAAAATAATTACGGGTCATTTAGTTAGCAGAACATTGAGTGAAAATATATGCAAGGTTAAACTGTTCATGGAATTGCATACAGTATATATATCATCATCATCACATTCATCGTTTAACGTCCATCTTCCATGCATGCATGGGTAGGATGGTTAACAGGAGCTGGCCAGGTAGAAAAACTACCCTAGGCTACTGTGTCTGTTTTGGCAGAGATTTTATAGCTGGATGCCCTTCCTAACACCAACCACTCCACAGAGTGGACTCTGTACTTTTTATGTGGCACTAGCACAGGTAAGGTTAGTTTTGACATGATTTTACAGTTGGATGCCCTTCCAAATGCCAACTATGTTTCAGTGTGGACTGGATGCTTTTAACATGGCACCAGCACTGTAACAGGGTAACCAAGTAACTCACAAGACAAGGAATTATGAGAGGGGTAGGACATTTGAGGAGGGGAATTTGTGTCGGAGGATGAAAGGTTAAAGTGTGACAAAGAGAGAGAAGCAGGTCAGTGGATCATATAACTGATAAAGAAGCACACTATAAAGTATACTCTTTTACTTGTTTCAGTCATTTGACTGTGGCCATGCTGGAGCACCGCCTTTAGTCGAGCTAATCGACCCCAGGACTTATTCTTTGTAAGCCTAGTACTTATTCTATCGGTCTCTTTTGCCGAACTGCTAAGTTACGGGGACGTAAACACACCAGCATTGGTTGTCAAGCGATGTTGGGGGACAAACACAGACACACATACATATATATACATATACATATATACAACAGGCTTCTTTTCAGTTTCTGTCTACCAAATCCACTCACAAGGCTTTGGTCGGCCTAGAAGGGTTTTAGTTAAACAAATCAACTCTGTTAGCACACTGGGTGAAATTCTTAGTGGCATTTTGCCCATCTTTACATTCTGAGTTCAAATTCTACCAAGGTCAACTTTGCCTTTCATCCTTTCGGGGATGATAAATTAAGTACCAGTGAAAAACTGGGGTCGATGTAATCAACTAGTCTCTTCCCCTAAAATTGCAGGCCTTATGCCCTTAGTGGGAAGGATAATGTTGGTGTCTTGCCAAACTGCTGAGTTATGGGGATGTAAACAAACTAACACCAGTTGTCAAGCAGTGGGTAGATGGATGGTAAGAGACAAAGACACAGACATACACAAGCATATGTGTGTGTATATGAAAATATATATATATATATGTGTGTGTGTGTGTGTGAGCCTGGTGTTGCCATCCGGTTTCACCAGTCCTCAGTCAAATCGTCCAACCCATGCTAGCATGGAAAGCGGACGTTAAACGATGATGATGATGATGATGATGATATATATATATATATATATATATCAGGGACGTGCTGCCAACGTAGGCAAGGTAGGCAGTGCCTACCTTGAACAAAATAGATTGATGGCAACATTTTCCTCTCATGGCAAAATATGCACCTAATTCAATAAAATTATGAAGGTTCATCTGATTACTATGTATAAAATACATAGTAATCAGATTAGGTAGGCACAATTCCACCCCTGCTTCTCAATCTCAGTATCTAAGCTACGCATAGTACTGCTGTAGTGCACATGCGACGTACATTTCTACAACACCACTTTCTTTATGTGCTGTAAAGGCAAAAATAGATCTGCCTTCGGGGTCACCAACTGCCTACCCTGAGTAATTACTGACAGTATGTGCCTGATATATATATATATATATGTATATATATATATATATATATATATATATATATATATATATATATATACATATATATATTTATATTTATATGCATACATACACACACACACACACAATGTGCTTCCACACAGTTTCGGTCTACCAAATTCCCTCACAAGACATTGGTTGGCCAGGGCTCTAGCCGGTGCCAAACAGTGGGACTGAACTTGAAAATACATGGTTGCAAATGAGCTTCTTAAGTACACAACCATGCCTACACCTATAAAAAGGGTATGTAAACCCTTTTTTTTTTTTTTTTGGTAGCTGACTTTGCTCTTGGTTGTCATTACTATGACAACCACCACATTTAGTTAAAACCTGAATAATGAACCACCATGATAATTATAATGAAATAGGCTATCATTAAAAGTATAATTGAAGCTTCTTAATTAGACAGTAATAGCAACTCAACAGACAAGAAGTTGTTATTGTTTTGTGAAGGAGGGTGGCGAAATGAAATAAATTTGGGAATTAATTTAAATAGGAAAACAATTACGTAAACAAAATAACAACCTGAGTCATTAGACTGTGGCCATGCTGCAGCAATGCCTTAAAGAATTGATAACCAAACGAATCTACCCCAGTACTTATTTTTTTAAGGCTTCATACTAATTTTTTGGGTCTATTTTGATGAACTATTAAGTGATAGGGATGTAAAAAAACTGACACCAGTTGTCAAGCAGTGGGGGGCAGACACAGACACACCCACGTGTGTGAGTGTATATAAATGTATATATATATATATATATATATATATATATATATATATATATATATATATATACATATATATATATATAAAAACAAATAGTATGTATAGGTGCATATCTGGGTACAGGACATTGCAAACAAAACGTAGATGAGAAAACACACAAGCCACATAGAGAACATTTTACTTCATCAGCTACCCCCATTTTAACACCGGCGTTTCGAAGAGCTGGGCAGGACGCATCGTGAAAACGGCTCTTCCCATGAACCGCAAATTAAATTTGTATACACAAATTAAATCTTGCCATGGAGGAATGTAGTGGCGGACAAAAAACAAGACAGGAAAACAAACAGAAAAGGCTTTACGGCCAGACGAGAAAAATTATGTGTGTATGAACACTGTAAGGCACGAACTTGAAAGTAGGGACGAAGTAGTTCGCGTGTTTGCTCGGCGATAGCCAAGGAAGAAAAGGATTATTGACCGGAAGCATGTGACCATGCCGGTGTAAGGGGAAGAGAGAGAGTGGTAGAGGGAGAAACAAAGGGAGGAAGTAGAAAAATAGGTGAGCAACGAGAGGAAAAGAGAAAGAGAGGAAGTACGAGGGGGAAAAAAGAGATACGTAGTAGTAACAGAGGAAGAACAAGAGGGGTAAAGCGAGATATGTAGTAGTAAAGAGGAAGAACGAGAGGGGGAAAAATGATAGAGGAAGAGAAAGAGAAAGAGATAGAATAGCGTCGGAAAATATGAAGTTATGAAAACTACTTACAAATTGGAGACGCTGCGTTCAGTCATGTAAAAACAAATAGTAAATGAGTATATGCATATATACGTACAGGTATGTGCATACCGACATCCACCTGTATGTATAGGTGCATATCTGGGTACAGGACATTGCAAACAAAACGTAGACGAGAAATATATATGTATGTATGTATACATATGGATACTGTTAATCAAAAAAGTTAACTTCGTTAATCATTAATTCTTTGAAAATGTATCAGAAGTTAACGTTAATCCTTTAATGTTAACTTTTAATTAAAAAAAGGCATAACTACAGTTTAATACTCCACCAACTTTGTTGCCTCATAACTTCAGGAAAAATGAATACTTTTAAATGAAACTTTCACCAAATAATTGCTTATGTCCTGTTGATTGAGTATATGCAAAGATTTGTGGGGGAAATGTTTCTAATGGGTTGGGGAGAGGAGTTTCGGAAAATACACATGACCCAACATTTTCCCCCTCATAACTTTTTGGAAAATAGATATATTTTAATGAAATTTTATACAAATACCTTTCAAATGGTGTAGATTACGATTACAAAGAAATTTGTAGGCAAAATTCTTGGAAGGGGGCGGGGAGAGGAGTTTTGGATTTGATGGCCCACATAAGTTGGAATTTCTCTGTTTTAAAGGGAATTTTTGCCAATGTTTTTCACCAAAGTCTTCAGATTGATGGGAAGCATCTTTTCATGAAAAAAGAGAAAAAAACTTAGAAAATTTTTTTCACTCCTGCCACCGCCTCACCACCCCAGTCCGAAATGATTTTGACCATTTTTTTCACTATGCCTTTAAAACCCACAAGAGAAACATTTTCGGTTTAAAAAGAAATTGTTAATAATTTCAGAGGTAAATGTGTGATTTAAGGGATATCTGGCTGTTGTTTCTAGCACATCCCAAAACCTTTCTTCTCGTTTCTTTCTCACTCACACATCTATTGATATTTTTCAATATTTTTCTTCCCATAAAGAAATTTTATGGAATGACGTTCCTTCTTGACAGGACAAAGAAATTTCCCACTGTCTTTGCAAGCAACAAGCAGGTGGATTTGGTCTCAAATCCAGGCAGGGCCAAATGAGATCCTACAAGTTATTTATAATAAAGTGGTGTTATATCAGGGTTGAAAGAATGATGCATACAATATTAAATATGCTAAGACGATTTGAAAACAATAGAAACTTTTGGACGTTTACCGTTTTTTATGAAATTTTTGGGTTAATGGGCTTGAGTTAGTTAATGGAAGCTAAATGTAATTGAAGTTAATTAGTCTGATAATGATTCCAAAGTTAACTTAAAAGTTAAATCGTTAATGAAAATGCTAACTTTGTTAATTAACAATTAACATACTTATGCCCAGCTCTGTAACACACACACACACATATATATATATAGATATAAAAAATCCACTGTTTGTGTGCGTGTGTTTCTTCTGTACCAAATTTGACATGAAGGTTTTTCATCGCTCGGGGGAGGGTGTCAAATTTTGGCCCTTGCCCATATAAGGAGCCTTAGCCTCCCCCCCTTACAACCTGTCCGTTTTTTGGGGGGGGTTTTGGCGTTATAACACCAAATTAGGCATAAAGGTCTTCCATTACTTGGAAAAGGTTCGGCGCGGGGGTGAGGGGCAAATTTTGGCCTTTGACCATATAGGGGGGCTTCTTAATTTTTTTAGTGGCATGATATTGCTTCACTTTTGATACGATTATAATATTGTTTCACTTTTATTCTTTCACTTTTGACTTCCGATTTCTTTTTCAGTGGTATAATATTGTTTCACTTTTATTCTTTCACTTTTGATAAGACTATAATATTGCTTGTATTACATACATACAACTGCTTACAAAAATAGAGATTAAAGTATAATTTTTTCTATGTTCATAATTTTTTGTTTACAATACTTAAAGATGCCACCAAAGAAAAGATGTAATCTCTCCAGAAACAACTATAAAGCAAGGAGGATTGTAGAAAACCGAAGGCGAGAGTCTCAAGAGAGAAGGGAAATGGGACTTTCTCAAGATCAGCAAATGCATGCTGCAGCATGTCAAATGAAGTCTCAAGACAAGCGAGATGAGACTTTCTCAAGATCAGCAAACGTATGTTGTAGCAAGTCAGATGGAGTCTCAATACAGAAGGGAGATGAGACTTTCCCAAAATGTCCAAATGAAACTAAAGGCACGTGCTGCTCAGGCAGTAAGGTAAGATTGCCAGCACTACCAGCTCCTCCTCAACCTCTTATAGATCTTCCATCTAGTCAAAGGATTTTCTGAATAATATCAGACAATACAACTCTGCATTTCAAATGACATCGTTTGGTTCATCTAAGGAGATAGTTGAACATGGACTTACACCAACATTCAAAGTTCAAGGTCAAGTCTATTACCTCATTGCTTCCGTTACCCACAAATGAACAACTACATTTTCTCCAAATTTACTTCATGAGTGATATAGGACAAGAAACTCAAAAGAGGTATCAAAACTTCAGACAAAGGGTTGTGTTAGACACAGCACCGACTGCCACAAAGGAGACTATATCCACTGACAGCTTTTTGGTGCATTCAAACCCACAATTTCCATTACAGGTTAGGGCCTGGAATACTCCAAACAGGGGCATGACATGCCACTTAGTCGAATTAGCCCATCATTTACTCCACAAACGAAAGCTCATCAGTAGTGATCACTCACTCTCTCTCTCTCTCTCTCTTTATATATATACAGGGGTTGAACAAAATAATGGAAACATTTAGAATCATAATTTTGAAGTATCTATAAAACCGGCAAAAGCTTGTTTATTTTTATGTTTTTTGATTTATTATTAGTGTTGCTTAATATGTTTTGCAGATAGCAGTGATGGTGGTGTGTTGATATTGAAAAGAGTTTTTTTATTGAACTAATTTTTTTTTATATGCATAAGTGCAATTATTTATTGTCTGCTCGCTTAAAAAATTGATATTTGATTATAAAGGTTAACGTAGTTTAAACTCTGAATTCGCAAGAAACACAGCTGCAAGCTGCTCAAGAGAGGATGCAGATATTGAGCATGGATCAGAGAGGAACAGTGAGCAGATATGGCAAAAAGAGGGAAAAGACAACATCGAAAGAAACATGAGGAAATGGATGCAGATGAACATCAAGAATACTTAAAGAAAGCTAAACTATGAATGCTATAAAAAAGCAAATCATCCTTTCTTTCTTAAAAAGGTTTTCTTATTTAGTCGTGCTCGTTTGTCCGTGGACAAGATATCTCAAGAAGCGCTGGATGGATTCAGATGAAACTTTCAGGGATGTTTGGCCTCATGACTGGCACAAACTGATTAGATTTTGGGACTATTCTGGATTGTTTTTCCCGTTTTTTTAATTAATTTTTGAGAGCGGTTGGATTCATTTTTAGTATTCTCATTTGTGAGAGCAGTCGAGTTTATTTCAGACATTCTCATTTTAAAAATCATCTCTGGCTAATCGTCGAGAGGACATTGGTGTTGCCTTGATGGAGGTTTGCACTCTCTGAGTGCTCTTATTGTTGTTATTATTATTATTATTATTATTATTATTATTATTAGGTGGGAGGCTGGTAGAATTGTTAGCACACCATACAAAAAGTTTAACAGCATTTTGCTTGTCTTTATCTTCTGAGTTCAAATTTCCCTGAAGTGAACTTTGCCTTTCATCATTTTGGGGTTCGTAAAATATGTACAAGTTCAACGATGATGATGATGATGATGATGATGATGATGATGATGATGATGATGTTAAATGTAATTAACTAGCTCTCTCCCACAAAATTTCAGGCCTTGTGCATACAGCAAAAAGGATTATACGATTATATAATAATTGTTATGTAATTACCATATAGCTATTGTTATATAATTGTCATTATACAATTATTAACATCCACCATAATAATAATAATAATAATAATAATAATAAAATAATAATAATAATGATGATGATGATGATAATAATAATAATAAAAATAAAAATAATAATAACAATAACAATAATAATAAAAATAAAAATAATAATAATAATAATCCTTTCTAATTTTGGTACAAGGCCAGTAATTTAGAAGAGAGGACACAAGTCATTTACTTCTGCATGGCGTCTTGGGCAAGGGTCTTCTATTATAGTCCTGGGCTGACCAAAGCCTCGTGACTGGATATGCTCTAAGCTTGTGGGTAGATTTGGTAGGTGGAAGCTGAGTGGACGTTTGTCTTGTGAAAGTGCAAGAGGAAGAGACTGTGTGAATGAGTGAGAGAGTGGGGGTGTGCAAGTGAGAGAGAGAGAAAGAAAGAAGTGAGTGTGGGTGTGAGAGAGAGAGAGTGAGTGTCAGTGAGAGAGTGAGAGTGAACAAGAAAGAGCGAGTGTGCAAGTGAGAGAGAGAGAAAGTGGGTGAGTGAGAGAGGGAGTGTGTGTGAGTGAGAGAGGGAAAGAGTGAGTGTGTGAGTGAGAAAGAGAGAAAGAAGGTGGGTGTGTGTGAGAGAGAAAGAGAAGGAAAGAGAGTGGGGGGTGTTTGTATGTTTGTGTGTGTGTTTGTCTCCCACCACCACTCAACAAATGACATTGATGTGTTTTCATCCCTGTAACTTAGTGGTTTGGCAAAAGAGACCGATAGAATAAGTATCAAGCTTAAGAAAAAAGTACTGGGGCCGATTCATTCAGCTAAAAGTTCCTCAAGGCAATGCCCCAGCATGGCTGCAGCCACGTGACACACAAACAAAAGAAAATAAGCCCTCCAAGTTGGTGCCCCAGCATAGCCACAGTCCAATGACTGAAACCATGGGTATGTGGTAAGAAGCTTGCTTCCTAACCACATGGTTCCAGGTTCAGTCTCACTGCATGGCACCTTGGGCAAGTGTCTTCTACTATAGCCACAGGCCAACAAAAGCCTTGTGAGTGGATTTGGTAGATGGAAACTGAAAGAAGCCTGTCATATATATATATATATATATATATATATATATATATATATATATAATATATATATATATATATATATATATATATATAATATATATATTATATATATATATATATAATATATATATATATATATATATATATAATATATATATTATATATATATATATATAATATATATATTATATATATATATATAATATATATATAATATATATATATATATAATATCATCATCGTTTAACGTCCGCTTTCCATGCTAGCATGGGTTGGACGATTTGACTGAGGACTGGTGAAACCGGATGGCAACACCAGGCTCCAGTCTGATTTGGCAGAGTTTCTACAGCTGGATGCCCTTCCTAACGCCAACCACTCAGAGAGTGTAATGGGTGCTTTTACGTGTCACCCGCACGAAAACGGCCACGCTCGAAATGGTGTCTTTTATGTGCCACCCGCACAAGCCAGTCCAGGGGCACTGGCAACGATCTCGCTCGAAAATCCTACAGGAGCCAGTCAGGCGGTACTGGCAACGGCCACGCTCAAAATGGTGCATCTCATGTGCCACCCGCACAAGAACCAGTCCAGGGGCACTGGCAACGATCTTACTTGGCTTGCCGGGTCTTCTCACGCACAGCACATTTCCAAAGGTCTCGGTCAGTAGTCATTGCCTCGATATATATATATAATATATATATATATATATATATATATATATATGGTTCTAGGTTCAGTCCCACTGCATGATACCTTCTACTATAGCCTCGGGCTGACCAAAGCCTTGTGAGTGGATTTGGTAGACGGAAACTGAAAGAAGCCTGTCGGTAATTAATCGATATTAATTAATATATGATTTTTTACCCTATTTGTTAATATATTAACCATTACCGAGTTCTCATACTGGATATATGCGATGCAGTAAATATTTTCTGCAGACATATTCCTGGAATTAGCGCACCAAAATGAAGACTTTTGAATTTTACCATTAAGCTGTAATTAGCAGAACCATATACACACGCACCTATGGCGGTGGGCAACTTTGTATAGGGTTCTGAGGATTATGGTTACATTACAAATCAGGCTGAAGAGAAATAGACAGTCGGTAAGATTGTTAAATTTTGAAACCGGTCCCTGTTTAATAATGATTTTTTCGGTGATTTTAAATGTCTTGCCCGCTTACGTTTTGGTATTCCGCTATATTTCATGTTGAGAACAATTTAGGTCTTAATAGACACAAGATGTGATCTATTTCTAGCACATTGAATGTCCACGTTAGTGGTCAACGTTATATATAAAAATGTACTTTAATCCCCTGAGATTGCAGATACTGTTTCTGAATCTCTTTGATTCTTTAAATGTGCTAGCTTCCTGATAATTAATCAATATTAATTAATATATGATTTTTTACCCTATTTGTTAATATATATATATATATATATATATATATATATATATATATATATATCTTTGTATGTGTGTCTTTGTGTCTGTATTTGCCCCCCCCCCCCATCACCGCTTGACAACTGGCGTTTGTGTGTTTACGTCCCAGTAATCTAGTGGTTCAACAAAAGAGATTGATAGAATAAGTACTAGGCTTACAAAGAAGAAGTCCTGAAGTTGATTTGTTTGACTAAAACAGGCAGTACTCCAGCATGGTCGCAGTCAAACGACTGAAACAAGTAAAAGAATAAAAGAGAGTGTGTGTGTGTGTGTGTGTGTAAAAGAGATCAATACAGTTTGGGGACAAACTAAGATCTGGTGTTGAATAGCTGAAGAGGATTTGGAGGAGAGGAGAAGACAGAGAAAACAAGGAGATGAAGATTCTTTCAAGCAAGATTCATGTAAAAAAAATAAAAAGAAAGCTGAATGAACAGATAAATGGAATGCAGTGAGCGATGTGTAGCAAAACCTTATATGGTCAAATTGGAAAATAGGTCAGAGAAACAGGGAATGTGAAGAAAAGGAATGTCAAATTAAAAATGTCAGTAACAACCGAGATATATATTTTTTTCAGAAACACAGGTAAATAGACGCAGGCACCACTGTGTGTGGCAAAGAAGCTTGCTTCCCAACCACATGGTTCCGGGTTCAGTCCCATTGTGTGAACACCTCGGGCAAATGTCTTCTGCTATAACCTTGGGCCGACCGAAGTCTTGTGAGTGGATTTGGTAGACGGAAACTGAAAGAAGACTCTCATGTGTGTGTGACTTTTGTGTCTGTGCTTGTTTCCGATAACCGTTTGACAACCAGTGTTGGTGTGTTTACATCCCTGTAACTTAGCAGTTCAGCAAAGGAGACATGTAGAATAGAAAAGTAAATTAAGTACTAGGATCAATTCATTTGACTAAAGACTCTTCAAGGCATTGCCCCAGCATGGGCACAGTGTAACGACTGAAACAAGTAAAAGAAATAATGATTTCTAATATAAGCACAAAGCCTGAAATCTTGAGAGAGTAAGGTTGAAGTTTAGTCCATTAAAACAACCCCAGTATTTTGACTGGTGCTTTATCGACTGCAGAGCGATGAGCTGCTAAGTTGACCTTGGTAGGACTTTGAACTGAGAAAACAAGGAACCAGAACAAATACCAAAAAGCATTCATACCGACGCTCTGAGAATTCTACCAATTCACCACTTGGACGCATGTAAATAATGGTTTCAAATTTAGGCACGGGGGCCAACACTTTTTGAGGGGAGGGGAAATTGAATACATCGACCCCTTGAAAGGATGAAAGGCAAATTAGACCTCAGTGGAATTTGAACTCAGAACATAAAGACAGATGAAATGCCACTAAGCATTTCATCTGGTATTCTTTTATTCTTTTACTTCTTTCAGTCATTTGACTGTGGCCATGCTGGAGCACCACCTTTAGTCGAGCAAATCAACTCCAGGGCTTATTCTTTGTAAGCCTAGTACTCATTCTATCGGTCTCTCTTGCCGAACCGCTAAGTTACAGGGACATAAACACACCAGCATTGGTTGTCAAACGATATTGGGGGGGACAAACACATACACACAAACATATATATATATATATATATGACGGGCTTCTTTCAGTTTCCGTCTACCAAATCCACTCACAAGGCTTTGGTCGGCCCACGTGAGTTTCTTAGTCACACAGCCATGCCTAGCTTCTTAACCACACAGACAGTAATAACAATGACTTTACATGTGTTGAAGACAAATACGGCTTTGGAAGAATCTGAACTTAGAATGTTGAACACAGAAACTATGACAATATTTGTCTGAATACAAGATGCACCAACTTCAAGCCAATGCCAGAGGGCTTTCTATGTTCTCTGTGGTTAATCAACCTGCTAAGAATAACAGCCAATCTTCTCTTCAATGTTACTGACCCAAAAATGGAAGAATGGAATGGAAAAAAAAAACATGTCCTTTGACCATTGGTGAACTTGATTGGGACAGAGCTAAGGAACAACAACAACAACAACAATAACCATAACTGTATTTTCCAGATGTAAATTTTCATCGATAAAATATACTTTACAAACACATGCACTATGCTTAATATGCTGGCTCTCACCTGAGATTTTAGACATTTGGAGAAGAGGGTATGGGTTTAAAAAACAAAAGCACAAAAAAGAAAAACACATCATATAATATATTAACATATAGAATAAATATTACAAGACATTGTTTTTGTGAACTAGTAGCAGTCCTCAGAGTGGCCACAACTTCTGGCTGAAACCAATTGAAAGAAATCTAATAGTCCTTCAAAATTGGTTATTCGTTGATAAATAATTCTGAAAAGCAGGAACAATATCCTTAATAAGAACAATTACAAGACTGTAACTGTACACCCTTGCTTAACTATATGTTCTACATGCAGAAGATGTCTGTGACAACTGTTCCTAAGTTAGTATTTTAAATTGCCTTTTTAATGAATACTCTTATTTTGTTTTTCTTTTTATTCACTCAGAATAAACATATTCTTTCAGTTATTCTAAGTTCTGGTAAATACAAATAAGATAATGCTTAGCTGAGGAGGTCTCATAAAACTGAAACATGTTTGGAAGTATTACTATATTTTTTCAAAGATCACACTTACTCTCTACTGCATGCCCCAATTCAATGTTTTATCAATTTAGATTCTGGAGTCATCTCCCTTACCTTTCCTGACAAGAATTATCAATAAAGAAAATGACTTTTCTCTTCATTACAAGTGAAATTTCCAATAGACTGGAAAAGTTTTTGGTGGTGGTGATACACTACATCAAGTATATTTGCTTCCACTTAAGGTTAATGTGAACAATCATAACAGGTTCAACACAGAGACAAGTTATAAGAAAAATGCTATATTCAGACACACACACATGCACACACTCACGTGTGCATGTGTGTGTGTCCATATGTGAGTATGTGTGTATGTATGTGTGTGAGTGTGTATTACAATGAGTAAAATATTGGTAACACCTGTGCTAGATCCACTCAGTACACTCTGTAAAGTGGTTGGCATTAGGAAGGGCATCCAGCTTTAGAAATCATGCCAAAACACAGTGGATCTTAAGCAGCCCACTGGCTAGCCAACTCCTGTCAAACTGTCCAACTCATGCCAACATGGAAAACGGACATTAAATGATGATGATGATGATTGTTGTCTCCTCTCTCTCTGTTCCTCAGGCCTTGCTAATCTCATGCCACCTCTACTCAGGATCACCCAACTCACCCACTGCACCTCTTCTTGTCACCCATATTGTATCCAACTCTGCTCCATAGCCTGCACCAAAATCTATCCTGCAGCCCGTACACCTCAGAATATATTATAACTGATGGCCTATAAAGTGCATACACTCCTAAGAAACACCTAAATTTTGGAAAGCTTTTCCTTGAAGTAATAGCGCTTGTATGTAACCCAAACCCAGATGCTGGTGTTTCTAAAATGCAAGCTGATATTCTGAGAAATATTTGAGGATAGAGGCAGGCGTAGGGTGATGATGTGTGCCCTATAATAGAATTCATTCTGGAATCTTCTCGATACTTAGTCTTCTGGATCTTAATTTTCAAACCAAAGACTTCATAGATATGCTGTATAAGGGAGACAAGTTCTGCATATACTCAACACTTCAGAGAAGGTCAGCAGACAACATTTCTCTCACTAGCATATGTGTAGCCTGGGTTTACACCTAGTTAGCATCAGATTTTGTCTACACAATGCTTCCTCAAACACCAGTCAAATAAAATGAGAACAGTGTTGGTGCTAGCACGCTTCCCTGTTTGACTCTCACTATAACATCGAACTGGCATTAAGAAGGGCATCCGGCCATAGAAACTATGCCAAAACATTAGTGCTTAGCACAGTTTTCTGGGTTGTCAGATCCTGTCAATCAGACTGACTCATAACAGGATGGAAATATGGACACTAATTGATGAGGATGATGATGAGGAGGAGGATCAGGCCTGGAGTTCATCTGTATGATGTGATGCTATTATGTAAGAAATATAAGGCAACGAGCTGGTAGAATCGTTAGCATGCCAGTCAAAATGCTTAGCAGCATTTTGTCTGTCTTCACATTCTGAACTCAAATTCCGTTAAGGCCAACTTTGCCTTTCATCCCTTCGGGGTTGATAAAATAAGTACCAGTTGTGCACAGGGGTTGATGTAACCGACTTACCTCCTCCCTGAAATTGCTGGCCTTGTGCCAAAATTTGAAACCATTATGTAAGGAATGTATCACACTGGTATTCAACCCCCACCACTATCATCCCAGCACTTGCCAAAGGTCCAACCAGTTTCCTGTGCTGAATGTCTTTGTGAAGACAACGAAGACCACTAAATATAATGCCTTGCTGTGTTCTATGTCAGAAGCGGAACATGGTGCTTCTTCCCACTATTGAGCTCAAACTCTGTTTCAGACAGAATTTACCGTCATTTCTTCATTCAGCCAGTTGAGCAATATTCTAACAAGGATCTTCCAAATATTTAAAAAGAACAAGTTTCTATGATTTACTATGTAAATCATATAAACCTTGAAAACTATACATTTCGAAGGGAATTTTGCTAAACAATTATTTTGTGCTGATGAAGAGAAAATAACCCAGAAATCGCGATACACAGATATTGTTTTGAGCTGAGTGGGGGTGCTAGATTCCCTTGTTTGAAAATATAAGGACACAGATCATGTCGTATAGCCAGCTAGAGACAATGTCTCCTGGGGCAAAATTACAGCAACAGTAGTCCTAAACCAGGACTGCCATGTTATGTTGGCAAACAATCTTTACTACAAAGTACTATTGCTGAATATCTCGCATTGTGAGATTTAAAAATAGTAATTTTATAAACATATAAACATGTTCTTTAAAAATTGGCAGAGGGTTGTCAAAATCAGGAGGGGTAGTGCCAGTGACCAGTTACATTTCTGAGACTGGTTACAACATTTCAGAAGGAAGTAGGAAAGTATACCAAACCAGAAATCTGGATAAAAGGCTTGGAACACAGTAGACTCTGCTAAGAGTACCTAAGGTAGCACATGTCTGTATTTCTTTTATTCTTTTACGTGCTTCAGCAACTTGACTACGGCCATGCTGGAGCACTGTCCTTAAAGGGTTTTTTTAGTCAAAGAATTAAGCATGCTTTGTCCCATGCAGTAACTGCAGGAACCACTCAGAGGTTTTGCAAGTTCTTCTAAATCAATTGCAATGCTGGAAACCCTTTTGTATCATTTAACAGGTATCTCGGGGTCACAGATCCCTTAGCCTGTACGCTTCACCTGGATTGAGCACTGAAGACTGCATTAGTCTTTGGCTGAGGAAGGGTTCCACGTAAAAATCTTCGAAGTGGTTAAAATGGTTAACCAATTGACAAATTTAAATAAAGAAGTAAAATACAACCAGTGCAGGCATTATTGGCATAATGACCCTCCCAAGACACAGCAGAATGTTTCAACACTGAATTTCACATCAAGGATCTTATAAACCAAATACAAAAACAAAAATCTTTTTTTTCTTTATTTTATATTTGCATGGGTAAGAGTTTTTCAAAATTTAGACATTTGTATACTGTGGTTGGAGCATAGGTGTGTGTGTGTGTGTGTATGTGTATATATTAAAGTCTGTCATACCGGCCATGATGAAATACCACAAGGTATAGAAAATACGTATTCGCCTTTATATATTTAATCCTTTATATTGAACACTCAATATTTCATCTATTCAATAAGACATATTCCATATATTCAATAAGACATTCAATACTTTATTTCATTGTACCATCCATTTTTATTTTATATTATATATTGTATATTATATTATATATTGTATATTCCATATTCTATATCCCACATTGGTTTTGCAGGAATATAAATAAAACATAAAAAACAGACAGTGTTGGAACTCTTTTAAACAAAATAATATATTCCTCTATACACAATCATACAAAACCCCTTTTTTTGTATTTATTTTTACTCGCATATATATATATATATATATATATATCTGTAAATAATAATAATGGTATTTTTATATAAGCTTAAAGCTTATGGCAATCACTGTGCAATGACTAAAGAAAATAGTCTAATAAATAGAAGGAAAGCCTTCTTTTTTCTGTCGAGGGCTTATATGCCCCTTTATTAGACTATTTCTTAGTCATTGCACGGTGATCGCTATAAGCTTTAAGCTTATATAAAAATACCATTAATATTATTTACAGGATTGTAAAAACGGCGCCGTATAAAAAAAACCATTCGCACCGAAAGCATATTTACATACATATATGGTTCAAATGTACAAAAAACAAAAGACAAAGACAAGGACAGGTGAGGGAACAAAGAGTTTGACGCAAAGAAAGCATGGAAAAGTCTTTGATGTTTCAAGCCAATGCTCTTCAACAGAAAAGGCTGAGAGGAAAGGAAATGGAGTGAGAAAAAAAAAACAGAGAGCAAAAACTGTTTAACACACACATACACATAAATATGCATGTGTGGATGCCCTTTCTATAAATAATAATGGGAAACACATGTGAAGAAGTGAAAATTTGTTGCCAATAGTGTATCATTATCATCAACCACCATCATCAACACTTAATATCCATTTATAATGCTAGTATGGGTTGGACAGCTTGTCAGGAACTAGCAAGGTCAGGGGTTGCACGAGGTTCCATAGTTTTGGCTTGCTTTCTACGGTTGGATACCCTTCCTAAAGCCAACCACTTTACAAAGTGCACTGGGTGCTTTTTACATAGCACCATCACCAGTGCTTTTTATGTATGTGTATTACATATTATGATATATATATATATATATATATGATACACTGCCTTCTAGCACTTGTGTTGGTGACATGTTAGAAAATCATTCGAGCGAGGTTGTTGCCAGTGCTGCTGGACTGGCTCTCGTGCAGGTGGCACGTAAAAAACACCATTTTGAGCGGGGCTGTTACCAGTACCATGTGACTGACCCTCATGCCGGTGGCATGTAAAAGCACCAACTACACTCTCGGAGTGGTTGGCGTTTGGAAGGGCATCCAGCTGTAGAAACTCTGCCAGATCAGATTGGAGTCTGGTGTAGCCTTCTGGCTTGCCAGTCCTCAGTCAAATCATCCAACCCATGCTAGCATGGAAAGCGGACGTTAAACGATGATGATGATGATGATACACACACATTTATTACAGTGCCCCAGCATGACATTGGCCACACAACACCTGACCAGTAAAAGAATTTATACTAAGCGTCACATATTGTAGACAAGGATTTTTATTTTAATCCTTTAACATCCATGGCAGTTTACGTTTTCACCAATGACAAAAGTATTGGATAACAATCTTGCAGGCTTATTATATAATAGATATGTTGAAAATATTCATATAGAAAAAATGGTGAAATAATGAAACTAAGATGAGAAAAAAACGTGACTTCCTGTGCGATTTGGTGGGGGGTTTTCCAATGTAATAATGTCTCAACGAAGCTGGGGTATGTGGCCACTTTGAGCAAATACCAACTGTCCTTATTATGGCATACAGTTTTTTGGCAGATTTAAAATGCTAAATTGTTCAGTGCTTACATTTAATTGTAATTATTCAAAATATTTGCATTTAAATAAATATTTTATAACAATTACCAAAATATAAAAAAAAACCTACAACAAACAACAAAAATGATAATCTGACACATAATGTGAATTATTAACCAATAATTCCCAATAAATTATTATTTCTTTTCTGTTCTTATAATTGCAAGTTTCACATTTCCAAAATAATCAGTCTTCCACAAGAGACAGTTACGTTCTATCAGAGACAACCAAAATAAATATTATTAATCAATTGACGTTTTTTTTAAATCTATATTACATGTGTTGTTGTTGATATTTATACTTATTGCTGTAAATGCTCTGAGCAGTCTTGTGCCAATTTATTTATCTATTTATTATTATTATATGGGATTTTTTTTTCTTTGTTAAGAGAGTGTTTTCTGAAAATCGTCTAACTACAATGGTTATTTATTATTGGGAAAGGAAAAAAAAAAAATTCCCACCTTGAAGGCCACGAAAGAACCAATTAAAATTTTCCGCTAATCTTGAGTTCCATGACTACAAGAGTGTGTTGGTGGAGGGTGGGGCAGCCAACATTGTGATTAAATGAGGATATGAGGTGGACTACCTTTTCGTGTCATCTGTTGGACAAGCTGCCAGTATCCTCACCAATTCATGACGTTATATATATACATATATATATGTACACACACACACATATGTATGTGTATATATATAAATATATATACACACACACACATGTGTGTATATATATATATACATACATACACTAAATGCTTTTTTCTTAAAAGTTCATTACAAAATCATTTTTCCATTCATTCATTCATTAAATATCACTCCTCACCTTGTTATTTCTTCAAAATATATTTATTAATGAATTTACACACAAACACTATATATATATATATATATATATATAGAAACACACACACGGGTAGGTAGTAGGTGTATTTGTTTGTTAAATTTCTGTTTCTAAAAATGGTAGCTGAAAGGCTTCGACGAAACATCAAAAACTATCCAAAACATTTCCATAGCGAAGATGGAACATACATACAAGAATGGAGGCCCTCGCAACATGGTATTTGTTTCAAAAGCTGGGCGACATTAGCAAAATAATAATAATGAATAAATATATAAATAAATGAATAAATGCACAACAACAATGTAGACATATTTAGGGAAAAGCAGTGAGGGAGAAACAAGAACACAATACCAACAACAAAACGGCCACCATCCATTCATCCATCCATATTAAAACCTTGGCGTTCACCAATATATTGTCTAATTATCGAAATACAGCCGATTTTTATGGGAAGAAGGTAATTCTATAGATTGTCAAAGGGTAGAAGACGGGTTTTCTAAAATTGAAATAAAACAGAGACATTGAATTTCAAGAATTTTCCCCAAAATCTACAACAGAGATAGCTGATAGCCTCAGAACACATAAATACATTATGAAGACAAGCCAAAGAGGGAGCCGCTAAATGGTCGCTCAACCAGCTAGAAATAGCAGCAAAATATCCCTTGACTCACACCCCACACCATCTTAAAGAAGGACAGACTGGGTAATATGGCTCTGAGTTTCTTGTATATAGATAAAAAAAAAACGGTCGTCACGGCTGGAACACCTTTGGCCAGAAGGCAGCTATAACTGAGCTGACCTGGGGCTAAACAACATTATGAATATATTTAGGACTATCTCTCATCAAACACATACACACACATATATACATGTATTTATAATTACATGCATACCCATAATATGTTTGTGTGAATAACATTGTCCACAATGAGTACGTTACCTATTATATATGTGTGAGTGTATTATGCAATATCTACAAGGATACTGTGTGTACGAGCATATCTGTTTATCTATATATCTATATATATATATATATATATACATACATACATAAATAAATACACACACATGACCGTGTAGAGTGTTTCTTAATACATAATAAAATCTACAAGGTACGTTATATTTGTGTTTTATCTACTATACACAAATTCTTACAATTTGCGTATAGTAGATAAAATAGACAGTAGTGGGGCTGTATAATATCAGTGAGTGTATATAATAGATGCGCTACCTGTGTACAAAATACGTGCACAATGAATATTACGTAAATTCAGATCAACGTATGCTAATTAATGTGTCTGTATATGCTTATACACAAACACACGCACATACATACATACATGTATAATAGGTTTGCGTACAATGGATAAGTACATCGTGTGTTATTTATAAAATCTGTGTAAGATCTGTAGTATGTGTATTTTGACTGAAGCCAGCGAATAATGTATGTGAATGTGTGTGTGTGTGTGTATACAATATGCTCGGGTATGTAAACTACATCATCGGGGTGCGTGCGCGTGCTGAGGCTGAAGCTATCTGATATCCTGTTATTACTAACAAAGTCACAACAAGCTGCTTATCCATTCATTCTGTTAATGAATTACTCGATCTTGTTGTTTAATTATATTTTATTTCTGTTATTGTGTTTTTCTGCCTCGGGTGGCAGTGGAAGTTGTATATTTTTACACACAAACACACATACATACACACAATTTACCATTTATTCTTCATGCCAGTGAAAGACCTTTATGGATTTTCTGGTTAAATCAAGGTATCCGAAAATTCTGATCTCTCGCTCATTCTTTCACATTCTCTCTCTCTCTTTCTCTCTGTATGTATTTATAAGAATGAAAGAAGGAAATAGAGACAGATTGGAATTTTAAAAAAATTCAGGATTGTGTGTGTGTGTGTGTGTGTGTGTGTGTTAAAGAGACAGAGAGGGAAAGACACATAAGGTATGTGTGAATGTTTGTGTAAGAGAGCAAGACAAACAGAGCTTGGGAGAGAAAGACAAATGCAGACTGAAAGAGAGACAAATACATTAACATTACCGAACAAAGAAAAATTCCAAGCAACAAGACAGGTGGGATTCACACAAACCAATACATACATTACACACACACAGAGGAGGGAAAAGAGAGAGAGAGAGAGAGATCTAACTATACGGTTTACATAATGAGGGAGCCTTCTACGTGGATGCTCACCCTGTGAGAAATAACAGCCAAATCTCAAGCCAATGACATCCTATCGTCTAGAATAAATGATGCATTGGATAATGTGAGCCTAGGTATACTGTCCGAATAAAATACGGGATAGTCATGACTGGAACGCTCTTGATCAGAGTTGACCCCAGAGCTAAGCAATAACAACAAAAATATATATAATTACAGCTATAGACATAACAGCATAAAACAACAAACAGCTACTATACACATCTTATACAGACACTTGATACGCGTATATTTATAGTTCGGATTATACACAAATACACATGTGTTTATATAAACATACATACATATATACATGCACGTGTGTAAGTGTGTGTTGCGTCTGTGTGTGTATGTTTGTAAGCAAGTCTGAGAGGCATGCCATTGATTTGGCCCGGCAGGGACTACTGTCACTCCCTCTCTTTCAGTGTCTATCTATCTATCTATCTACTTATCTCTTCTTCGCCTCTCTCCCACTTTTTACCTATCTAGCCATCCATCTCTCTTTCTTTATATCAATCCAGCCATCCCGTTCTCCCTATCTATCTATCTATTTATCTATATCTACCTACCTACCTATACCTACCTACCTACCGATCTCCTCTCTCTCCCCATCAAACTATTCATCTATCCATCTCCCCCTCTCGTCCCCTCCCAGTCTATCATTCTATGTCACCAAACATAACCACACTATCACACACTAGTCAAACATACATACACATACATACACACACACACACACATATATATATATATACATACATACCTACGTAAGGGAGGGTGAGCTAGAGAAACAGGGAAGTCAACGAAAGGGGGGCCCAAAGTATGTAGCAAGGAAAAGAAAAACAATTTAATAATAATAAACACATCAGACGGATAAGGTATTAGAGCAACAAGACAGTTTAAAACAAACGCCATAAGAGAATGGAAACACATAGCCATTATTAGTAAAATATTTAAAACAAAGGCTTGTGTGAGTAGTTTTGTGGATGTGACTAGCATCAACTTTGACAATCCTTCTTGTCAAAAAAGAAAAAAACAGAAAGAAAGAAAAATGCCAAGTGTAACTTTTATCTTGTTCTGTGTTTTGATTTTCTTCTTTAACATTCTTGTGTTGTGTGCATTTTCTTATATATATATATTTAATTTATATATTTATATATGTATGTAGGTGTGTGTGTTTCATCTTGTATATTCGTGGGGTGAAAATTTAAGGAGTTGTTGTTAATGTTAACCTTTAGAGGATCATCATTATTACTATTATTATTATAACTTTTTTGGGCTTTGGCCTTGTGTACATGGATGGATGTGAAGTTCAGAGATATGTATATAAAAGCATTCCCACCAAATTTGGACTGACTGCGACTAAGCCAGCCTGCAAGTACCCCAACTAAGATGTATGATGATGTTATCTGAAGTGTTTGGCCAGACTACCTTCCAGCTGTATTAGAAGAACTATATGTTACTCACCTGTCCAGTAACGCTGTTAGAAAACAGATGACTTAATGAGTTTGGCTACGGTGTAAAGTATCCACTCATGTGAATTCATATATATATATATATATATATATATGATATATGTGTATGTATGTGTACGAATTAACAGTCTACTAGGAGGGCACTGTTTCCAGTTGTTGAATTCATATAATTAGGGAGAGATCAGTGATCCTGAACGAAAAATACGTTCAACTCCGGACCCGATGCCTGCTGCGATCACATTTTCTGTTATGCGATAGACTACGTTCCCGCGTGTCGGAAAAAAAACACTGCTGTCATTCAGTTTGGCTCCAGCAAATGTCAAATGAGAAAAACTATGTAGGCTATGTTGGTTGAGGGAGCAGTCGTTGTGTAGTGGCATCGAAAAAAAGAGTCGAAGAAATGCGGTGCAGACTTAAGTAATGTCCCTTCTATGGTCTGTTATGTACACTGATTGTCTTTGATTAAATGTCTGTGAGGCTTTTCTTAATTCCTTTTTACAAGTCACAGCATCATTCTTCAACGCGTTCACTCGGTAACGATGAGAACAAGCACACCCATAGCGCACTATCTAAATCAATATATTCCGTGCAGACACCATTTAGTAGTGCTTTGGTGGAATCGTTTTCATTTTTAGAGAATCCACAGAGTTATTTAACCATTGATGTATTAAATTCTTCGTTTATTCTTAACAGCTACCCGAAATCCCGTAACCTGAAGATTGTTTTGTATAAATACTCACCAAAACTTGCTGCTAGTCTTCGTTTTGGCTTTGTTTTTCCTCAGTAAGGCTGATTACAAGAAGGCAGTTGTGTATTATTCCATTAAGAAGTTAGAACTATTTACCCAGGGTAACTTGCGTTCAAAGTAGGAAGGCCTAGTTTTATGACTTACGACTAGAAGAGAAGAATTATTCCACTGTTAATGAAAATAGCGAGCTTTTTTAAAGGAACTTTAAGTGACTCTCACTGGATAATTAATCTTGTATTGATGTTCAAAATAAAATTTAAAGTTCAATATTACAAATATCCAAAAATGAAGTTAAATTGATAATTTTTTTTTTTTTCAGTTAGTGTAATAAAATGAAATAAATTCCATGAAATTCATTTTAAATATTTAAATATTTTATTATTAGTAAGTATGACTTTAAAGTTACAAGTTTTATCCTTTCAAAGTTGATTCATAAAGAAAGATAAAAAAAAATATCATTCCACAGCAGCAGAAAAAAATAAATTCTTTTGATTAGCCTTTCCTCTACCTTTTCAGTTATTTAAGTACCAAAATATAGATTTTACTTTACATTGTCAATAAAACATGCACCTTAACCTTTCCATTATCTCATCATCACAGCTTCATTAACATAACCACTGCTATCATCATCATCATCGTCGTCATCATCATCATTTCCTTTACAATGCTGCTACCATCATCATGTCATTGCTATCCCATTATCATCATAACCACCAACAGTCACCATTATAACTGCCATTACCAAACACCAACATTATCATCATCATTGTCAGCATCAATACTGTTACCATTTATTATCTCCAGCTCTAGCTAGTGTCATTTTTCTCAATTTTCAGTTAAATTCATATATTTCAGTCACAAAATTTACATGTAATATTTAAACATACACAGCAAAGAACAAAGACATTTATGGTTGAGGGCCTGAGACAAAGTCCAAAATTGGCAGCAGGATATCATAAACAGCACCACTACTACCACCCTCTTCACTGTTTAACCAATTCTTTTCCAATTCCATATGAGTTTCATCTAACACTTTCTTTCTCTCTCTATCTTTGCCACACTCATTTCCTATATCCTCATCCTTGTTTTAACATAAGACATGTCCATGCTTGCCTGAGTTGGATGGAATGTGTTGATGCGAATTTTCTATGGCTGGATGCCTTTCCTGTCATCAACCCTCACTTCCAAATAAGATAATATTTCTCCATGGCCAGACATGTTTTCATGGAAGACTGGAAGAAGGATACCACTTCCATGATGGCGACACTCATTTACAACATATCACATGATTTTAAGGCAAGGAGACTGTAACACACACACATACACATGTATAAATGTGTGTGAGTGTTTATTATTATTATTATTATTATTATTATTATTCAGTAGTTTTATTTTTATAACGTGCTTTCACTTCACTACCGAGCGCAGCTCTGTGTGCCTTGGGTATGTGCTGTGGTTTGCTGTGATGCTCTTATGGTTACTGTATTGAAAGTGTTTTGCGTAGGCTGTGTGCAGTGCCCAGTAGTACAATTTTCTGTATGTTATATATATTTGTAAGTCCTGGTGTTTTTGTTATGTATTTGTCTGAATATTTTGTTTCTTCTTCTTCTTCTTCTTCTTCTTCATATTTATTAGGTAGTATGATTTCTTGTTTGTATTTGTCAGCTTCCTTAAATACTGAAAACAGTTTTTTGTTTTGCTCGTGTTTTGTGGCTATTTGTATTAGTTTTCCTTGCTTCTGAAGTAGGTATTTTTGCAGTCCTATGGTGGTTATTTTATAATAGTTTTCCAGCTGTATAAGGCCTCTACCACCTTCTGTATGTTGTATATATAGCCTTTCTATGTCAGATTTTGGGTGGTGCATCCTAGATCCTGTCATTATTTTTCTTGTTTTCCTGTCTATTTTAGTTAGTTCATTTAGTGTCCAGTTAAGGATATTGTAACTGTAATTTATAACTGGGACGGCTAAAGTGTTAATACCTATTATCTTGTTTTTAGCATTGAGCTCTGTTTTTAGTATTGATCTAACTCATCTATAGTATTCTTTCTTTATTTTCTCTTTCATTTGTGTGTGTTGTATCCTATCTAGTTCATTGATTCCTAAATATTTGTAAGTCTGGCTTTGGTCTAATTCTCTTATTTCATTGGCTTTATCGTGTGTGATGTTGCTACTCTTAACTAGTTTTCCTCTTTTCAGGGTTGCTTTGGCACATTTTTCTAATCCAAATTACATATCTATTTCTTTGGTAAATCCATGTACTGTCTGTAGTAGTGTTTCCAGCTATTTATCATTTGTGGCATATAGTTTTAGGTCATCCATATATAAAAGGTGGCTGATTGCTTTGCTGTAACATTTGTATCCGCATCCAGTTCTATTTAGCAAGTCAGTTAAAGGTGTGAATGCCAAGCAGAACAGGAGTGGAGAGAGCATGTCTCCCTGGAATATTCCTCTTCTAATGGGGTTGGCTTTCATTTTATCATGATTATTATTATTATTATTATCTTCATCATTATTATTATTATTATTATTATTATCTTCATCATTATTATTATTATTATTATTATTATCTTCATCATTATTATTATTATCTTCATCATTATTATTATTATTATTATTATTATTATTATCATCATCATTACAGAATTATCTTGGTATCAGAGTGATGAACTGGAATAATTTCTCCTGGGGAGCAAGCTACATCTTGCAGCCACAGGCCTCAAGGTGTTGGCTTGTAGAAGCAACTCCACATGGGTATCACCCAAGACATGCTGGACTGTGTAAACCACAACCCAAACTTCATGAAAACCACACCATCACCAGTGATGAGACAAGTACACACTATATGTCTGTACTCTAAGTGTAACAGCTGGGAACTGACATAGCCTACTGGTATGAAAATTTTAATGCATATGCAGGAAGGGTAGCATCACCTCCCACCCATGTGGCATTAATTTTTTCTCTTTCCCTCTCTCTGCTGGATAACCATGTACCTCTTCTACAGCAAAACACCTGTTTCTGTCTTCTCTGTCTCTTTGTCACACTTTAACCTTCCCTCATCTGACACAAGATCATCTCTTCCAATGCCCTTTTCCTCTTTCAAAAATTCCAAGTTACTTGGTAACCCAGCCGATGGTGGTGCCATGTAAAAAGCATCCAGTCCACACTGTGAAGCAGTTGGCATTTGGGAGGGCATCCAGCTGCAAAAATCATGCCAAAACTGACCTCATCTGTGCTGGTGCCACGTAAAAAGCACTCTGTCCACTCTGCAGGGTGGTTGGTGTATGGAAGGGCATCCAGCCATAAAAACCATGCCAAAACACACACAGAAGCCGAGTACAGTCTTGTGAACCCATCCATCTCATGCCAGCATGGAAGATGGATGTTAAACAATGATGATGATGATGATGATGATGATTTTTTAACACTCCTTGTATATAACCAGGATTTAAGAATGGTGGTTTCCATTCCCAGCATGCCAACTTCAACTGAGGTTACACCAGCTTCCTTTAAGTTCCATATATTTTTCAGTTTTCTTCTTAGTCCTCAATAGTTACTCACTTTCTCTTCCTCCTTACTTTTTATATTCCTGTCCCTGGGGATTATTATGTCAATAATATCATGTTTTCTATTTTTCTTGTACAGCACCAAAATATCTGACTTTCTATGTTCTGTCACATGGTTAGTTTGCATGTTAAAGTCCCAGAGGATTTTAACATTGGTACACACCATTATTATTGTTGTTGTTGTTATTATTATTATTATTAAGACAGTGAGCTGGCAGAATCATTAACACATTGGGCAGAATGTTTAGTGGCATTTTGTCTGTCCTTATGTTCTGAATTCAAATTCTGCTAAGGTCAGCTTTGCCTTTCATCCTTTTGGGGTCAAGAAATTAAGCATCAGTTGAATGCTGAGGTCGATGTAATCAGCCACTTCTCTCCTGTCAAATTTCTGGTTTGTGCCTATAGAAGAAAGGATTAGTATTATTATTATTACTTAAGGTGCCTTCTGGTTTGCCAGTCCTCAGTCAAACCGTCCAACCCATGCTAGCATGGAAGGCGGACGTTAAACGATGATGATGATGATGATGATGATGTGGTGAGCTGGCAGAATGCACAGCAGTATTTCATCTGTCTTGACGTTCTGAGTTCAAATTCTACCAAAGTCAATTTTGCCCTTCATCCTTTTGAGAGGGTCAGTAAAATAAGTACCAGTTGAGTACTGGAGTCAACTATCCCCCTAACCCATATTTTAAGCTTTGTGCCTATAGTAGAAAAGATTATTATTTTTTATTATTATTATTATTATTATTATTATTATTACCTCCGCCCTAGCACACTCTAAATTATAGAGCAGTAGAGTATTTAGGTAAAGATAGTTATGGCTGGTCTATGGGGTTACCCAGTGTTTCACGTTCAGAAAGCATCTAGCTTTACATCTTATCAGACCCAAATGGCTGGTGGCCTATAACCTCTCTTCAAAGTGGAGGAAGAAAAGACCTCGAGGTCATTAAGGTCTGACAAAACGTAAAGCTAAGCATTTTGTGGACACGAAACCCTAGGTAACTCCATAGGCATCTCATAACTATCTTTGCCTAAATACATACATACATACATACATACATACATACATATATATGTATGTATATATATATATATATATATATATATATATATATATATATATATGTATGTATGTATGTATGGGTGTTTGTATATATATATATATATATATATAAATGGCTTAGTCAGAGAAAGAATGGTATCACCCAATATCCTTTTCAGGACATCTGTGATTGGTGGGAGAAATGGAGACCTGAGAACTGACCTAAAAGGTGCACCAGAATGGTCTCTACAAAAAGGCACTTAAGGGAAGGACAAGCATCATAGAGTCGGGGCCAACTTTCAGGGCAATCCAAGTTCAATTTCCAGTTAAGCTATTGCTTCCCCTTTTGTTCCTCACACTCACAATTTCCAGCTATAGTAAATAACCGAGAGTGAGAGGAACTTTACCAAGTAGAGTCTACTTAACATACAACATGAATATGAAATCAGCACTGGCGACCTGTTGATTAATTATTACTTGTTGGATATTTACTTTTCATATTAAGGAATACTAATTTAAGGAATTATACAGAACGCATACTGTTACTGCATATGTGATGGTAAGATGCAATCACAGCCAAACATAGACATACTTCAGCATGGTGGAATAACTAATTCGAATCTGTTTGGCTTCACAGAACAGGTTGTGTTATTTATCCTTTTGATCACTGAATACAAAATGTGGCTTGCAGGACCTCCATCTGGGTGATTTTCCTGAGTCCCCATCTCACCCTTGTATGCCAATCCATCACAAAATAAACCATTTACAGCTGAGTGAGATGGAGTGACATGAAATGAAGTGTTTGAACAGTTTAAATGTTGAACAGTTTAAGAAGTTTGCTTAGGGATCACGAGAATCCAGGTTCAATCTCAGTGTGTGGCATCTCAGTCAAGTTTCTTTTACCATAGTTTCAGGATGATTCTAGCCTTGTGAATGAAATTGGGTTGACAGGAGCTATTTGGAGGATCATCTGATGGATTTTATCTGTAATTCAAATATCCAGCAACATTTTCACACTATTTAAAATTGATTCTTCCTGAGATTTACTTTTAGCCTTTTAATATTCAGATTTCTTTGTCAAATGTAATACTTATTTATTCACACTGTTTTGAATTAATCATGCATCACCTCATAGCTTTGAGATTTCAATGATGTGATTGAACATTTTTACAAGGCTGAATCTGGCTGGTTTGAGCATAAAACAGGTAGACTATTTGAGCTGGATATGGCCTTCACAGAAGATGGGTGGGCCTAATAAGTGGCCCACCTTCATGCAAGAAAATTTACATTTAAACAATTCAAATAAACACATTACACTTTATATAATAAAAATTTATTAAAATAACAATTGCGAAAACAAGAACCAAAAGATAAAATCAAAATTTGATTGAATATCTCTAAACTAAGAATATTTTCCTTGAAATGAGTGGAATGGTAAAATTCTAGTAGTAATGATAAATTTCATAAACATTCAGTCCAACCATGACCTATTTTTAGGAGTATGTTTCAGTTTACCTATCACATTTAGTAGAGATGAATCGTAGGTCAAGATTCCTACAGCCTCCTAAAAAACTTTATTCATTCAGTTTGTTGTTTCACTTTGAAACAGCACAGTGTAAGGACCCTAATGAAACTGCACTAACCATGACACCAGTTTGCATATCCAACAGCATGCAGTTGATGCAGTTGAAACATGTGTAGGTCCAGCAAAGGATGTTATAAACAACTGTTAAATAAAATTATGGATGTGAAAAATCTCCATTCTCCTTACCATTACAAATAATATTACTTACTCTACAGAAATTATGCAGTCCTGAACAGAACACTTGGATTTACCAAGTGAGAAAAGTTATTAGACCCTAGCAACTTATTGTTAGCTTGGGTACCACAAAAGGACCGTTGTGGTTAGCTGGCATCTGAATTAAGAGGAAACACGGTAACCACCACCAGGATAATATACACCTTCAAACTCAATTTTCAATATATATATATGTGTGTTGAAAATTGAGTTTAAAGGTACACTACACATTCTTTTTTTCTCTCCTTATTTCTTTCTGCGTTCCTTTCTGTGGAAGAGCGTAGGCTCGAAACGTTAAAGGCTTTTTCACTTCCCGAACGTTATACTAATACATCTGTTTATTTTCTACACCACCTGTCTTCGTCTTGTTTTTTTGGGGGGATTTTTTTTTGTGAATTCTCCCTATATATATATATATATATATATATATATATATATATATATATATATATATATATTAGGGATAAAATCCAAAATTACAGGTAAAAACTCAATTAAAATCAATTTATTAAAAATTAAAATTAAATTAAGTTTCACAGAGTAAAATACATATAGATATATAGTTTTAGGGAAAAGAACCAAGGTTCATGAACTCATCGATGAAAATCTACTGTCACATATAGAAAAATTAATAATTAAAAGCACAATATATGAGTATAATATAATACAAAGTAAATATCATAAGATAAAGATAATTTATTGTGCTTTTAATTATTAATTTTTCTATATACGACAGTGGATTTTCATAGATGAGTTCATGAACCTTGGTTCTTTTCCATAAAACTATATATATATATATATACATATATATATATATGTATATGTGTGTGTGTGTGTGTTGAAAAATATATACATACACACTATTTATCCTTTCTGTGGATCTTTGACTGTGTAATGTGACAGTGCTCCAGCATGGCCACAGCCAGGGGCTAAACATGTAAAAGATTAGAAGAGTAAAGAGCAAACATCTATAGTTAAGAGATTTCCATTTTGTTTCATAATACAAACCCATAAATCATTACCCTTTGAATTGGTAAATTTATTATTTCTGCTAGCCTATCTTTCCATCAAAGTATCATTGTCTAAGTTTTTTCTGTGATGCCTGGACTTTTCACTGAATTGGTCTATTATTCTATACAGATTCTTTCCTCTTTTCTAAACAACATTATTTTTCTGTTAAAATAATTTTAAATGTTTAGAAAAGAGGTTTATTAATATTAGCTTTATTTTCAAGAAGCTTGTTTTAGAACTGTGTGGCACCTTGGCAAGAGTTTTCAATTATAGCCCTGGGCCAACCAATGCATTGTGAGTGAATTTGGTAGACAGAAACTGTCAAACCAGACTCGAGCCTGGTGCAACCTTCCAGCTTACCAACCCTGTTCAAACCATCCAACCCATGCCAGCATGGACAACGGATGTTAAATGATAATAATGATGATGTATGTATATATATATATATATGTATATATATATATAGTTTTAGGGAAAATAACCAATTTTCAAGAACTCATCGATGAAAATCCACTATCACATATAGAAAAATTAATAATTAAAAGCACAATAAATGAGTATAATATAAAGTAAAGTAAATATCATAAGATAAATATAATAAAAAGATTACACGTGTTTCATAACCAATTTTCAAATAGAAAAGAAATTTAAATCGATTAAAATCAATTGAAATTATCGAAAATAAATTCTATTCAAAAATATAGCTACTCGTCAGATCGTAAGTAGAACAATAATTAGATATATATCTCAACCAACAATAAGTACCAAATGAATTAATATGAAATACTTATTATATAAAGATAGAAAAATTATTTAAAAAATATCATAATATCAAAACAATAACCATTCAATAATCATCCCTTCATCCATTATAATAACATGTATATTATATACAAAAAACATCTTACATAAATTATCATTGTTTTAAATTATCATTGTTTTAAATACAAGTTGAACGAAGTTTAAGTTTAAAATAATAATGAAGATAAAATTAATACATATTTAACCGGTGTAATAGTTAAAGCTATACTATTTAAAGCTAAAGACGTTTATTTAATTATAATTAGGTCGATGCTAACAATATTATTCCAGATTTGTCTGAAGAACTAATAGATTTACATAATGACTTTGATGCTCAGGTGCTACTTAGACAAGCTGATTGTAAAGAATTACAGTTTACACAACATAATGAATATTCTTGTCTTTGGCAGGAAATAAAGTTACAGTTGTTTCTTTCCCTCGTACATGGTTGAATGAAGGTTCCGCTTAGTAGTACAACTATTAACTAAACAGTTGCTGTCATCATGATGATCATCATCATCAGTATCACTACCACCACCACCACCACCATATATATGTACAAAGCACCGAACACACTTTGTTAAGTGGTTGGTGATAGGAAGGGCATCTGGCCATAGAAACCATGCCCCAACAGGACAGCTCTCTGCTAGCCAGCTCCATGTCAAACCATCAAACCTATGCCAGCCTGGAAAGTAAATGTTAAACAATGATAATGATGATAATAATAATGAGGAGGATGGTGGTTGTTGTGGTGGCAGTGGGGGATGGGGTGGTGATGATGATGGGGAGGAGGGGAGCAGGAAGAGGAGCAGGAGGACAACAATGATGATGATGGTGATGGTTGTGATGGCAGTGACGGCGGTGGGGGGCCATGGTGGTGGGAGGAGGAGGAGAGGGAGATGAGGAGGGGGATGGGAGGAGAAGGAGAGTGGTGGTTGTGGTGGTGCTTGTGGTGGCGGCAGTGGTGGTGACAACAATAATGATGAGGAGGAGGGGAGTGGTGGTGGTGGTGGTGGTGGTAGTGATACTGATGATGATCATCATCATGATGACAGCAACTGTTTAGTTAATAGTTGTACTACTAAGCGGAACCTTCATTCAACCATGTACGAGGGAAAGAAACAACTGTAACTTTATTTCCTGCCAAAGACAAGAATATTCATTATGTTGTGTAAACTGTAATTCTTTACAATCAGCTTGTCTAAGTAGCACCTGAGCATCAAAGTCATTATGTAAATCTATCAGTTCTTCAGACAAATCTGGAATAATATTGTTAGCATCGACCTAAAATGGTTACAACCCATTCAGGTATTTTTAGCTCTTCCAGATCTTTAAATCTAGTTTCTATGACTTTCTTCAGCACTAGAAGATGAAGATGATAACATCCTAGATCCATATCTGTTAAACATGAATTATCAGTATATGATTCCCAAATGCTGTCAGACCGCAAAAGTGTTGGAGGTTATGACTTGCAAATACTATTTTGGTAAATTGGTGATTTGCTAATAAATGCTATTATTATTCCTTTCTCTAAGACAGTGAGACTGCAGAATTGTTAGCATGCTGGACCAAATGCTTAGTGGTATTTTGCCCATCGTTACATTCTGAGTTCAAATTCCGCCAGGGTAGACTTTGCCTTTCATCCCGGGGTCGATAAATTAATTACCAGTGAAACACAGGGGTTGATGTAATCGACTAGTCCCCTCCCCACAAATTTCAGGCCTTGTGCCTGACTGGTTCCTGTGCAGGTGGCACGTAAAATACACCATTTTGAGCGTAGCCGTTGCCAGTACCGCCTGACTGGCCTTCGTGCTGGTGGCACGTAAAAGCACCCACTACACTCTTGGAGTGGTTGGCGTTAGGAAGGGCATCCAGCTGTAGAAACTCTGCCAAATCAGATTGGAGCCTGGTGTAGCCATCTGGTTCACCAGTCCTCAGTCAAATTGTTCAACCCATGCTAGCATGGAAAGCGGACATTAAACGATGATGATGATGATTCGCTGAAGCAGTGAGCTGGCAAAATCGTTAGCAGGCTGGGTAAAAAGCTTAGCTGCATTTTGTCTTTCTTTACATTCTAGGTTCAAATTCCACCAAGATCAACTTTGCCTTTCATCTGTTCCCAGTTGTCATGATATAAGTCAGGTGCTTATTCTATTGATCTCTCTTTGTTAAGTTGCTAAGTTACCAACATTATTAAACGGTGTTATCATAAAGACGACACAGCATGAGAGACAAACACAAACATAATGGAAGCACTCAGTGATTAGCACTCTGTTGGTTATAATGATGAGGGTACAAGTTGATTTGATCAACAGAACAGATTGCTCATGAAATTAACGTGCACGTGGCTGAGTGCTCCACAGACGTACATATCCTTAACATTGTTTCCAGAGAGATTCGGTGTGACATAGAATATGACCAAGCTGGCCCTTTCAATTACATGTACAAATTGTTTTTGCCAGCTGAGTGGACTGGAGCATCATGAAATAAAGTGTGTTGTTCAAGGACACAATGCACTAGCAAGAACTGTACTCTCAACCTTACAATTGCGAGCTGAATACCCTAACCACTAGGCCATGAACCTTCACTCATACTAATGCACATGGCAAACATTCACAGCTATATACATATATATAAATATTTGTCTTATATATTATACATACACACATATACACATGCATACACGCATACATATACAAATACACATATGCAAGCATACATACATACACACACATCTCTCTCTCTCTCATATATATATATATATATATATATATATATATATATATATATATCATCATCATCAACATCATCGTTCGCTGTCAGTTTTCCATGCTGGCATGGGTTGAATGGTTTAACTGAGGTCTAGAAAGCCAGTGGGCTGCACCAGGCTCCAATTTGATCTGACAATGTTTCTTCAGCCCTTCCTAATGCCCTTCTACAGTACTTCCTAATGCCAACCACTCCAAGAGTCTAGTGGATGCTTTTTACATGCTACCAGCACAGGAACCAGTCAGGTGGCACTGGCATCAGCCACATTTGGATGGTGTCTTTTATGTGCCACTGGCATGGGAGCCAGTCAGGGGGCACTGGCCACAGCTATGATTCTGGTTTTACTTGACTCAACAGATCTTCTCAAGCATATCATATCACCTGACGCATCAAGGGTACTTTTAAATGGGCCGGACATGCAACACTGGCATCGGCCATGGCTGCGATCTCACTTTAGTTGCCAGGTCTTCTCAATCACAGCATATCTCCAAAGGTCTCAACCTCCATATATATATATATATATATATATATATATATATATATACACACACATACAAACATACATACATGCACTCACACATATATACCTTGTAGATCAGTTGAATAGCGGCTGTCATTGTTAGGAGTGTAGCTTGACTTGAGCTGTGACCTTTTAAAGTAAAGTCATGTCAATGGGTGTTGCCAGAGTGGGAGGAAAATAAGTTGACATCAATAGAAACACATAGAAATATAACAACACACACACACACACATATTATGTATACTATACACACACACACACACATATATATATATATACACCATATAATATATATATATATATGTATAATATATAACACATATATATATATATTGTATACATATATATTTTAATATATATGTGTGTGTATATGTACAAATGTATGTATGCATACATATACAATATATATAACATACTTATATAACGTACACACACACACATACACTTCATACCATTTTTTGTTTCTTTCAGATATATTGGCAGGATCAACATGGCAGATTTCAATTACATTACAGGAAATGAAAAGACACATTATGCCCATGGCTTTAGCTACCAGCCTCAGTGACTCAGAGATCACCTGCTTCTTAAATTTGACAAAGTCAAATATATTCAATGCCAGGAAAATTTTTTTCTACTCTAGGCACAAGGCCCAAAATTTTTGGGGAGGGGAGCCAGTCGATTAGATCAGCTCTAGTACACAACCCCGGTACTTAATTTATCGACCCCGAAAGGGGGTCTGCAGGCATGGATCTTTGGTGCGAAGTTTAGTTCACAACCACACTTTCAGTGCATAAATTTTTGAGGAGGGGGCCAGTCGATTAGATCAGCTCCAGTACACAACTGGTACTTAATTTATCGACCCCGAAAGGGGGTCTGCAGGCATGGGTCTTTGGTGCGAAGTCTAGTTCACAACCACACTTTCAGTGCATGGCACCTTGGACAAGTGTCTTCTATTTTGGCCTTGGGCTGACCAAAGCCTTGTGAGTGGATTTGGTTGATGGAAGCTGAAAGAAGTCTGTTGCATCAATAGACATACATGTAAATGTGTGTGCAAGTTACCCTCTCCTTGCCATGACATCACAGGATAGTTGTAAATGAGTGTCACCATCATGCAAGCGGTGTAATTTATTTTGTAAGTCTGGTCAAGGAGAAATATTACTTTACTTGGAACCAGATGAGGTGACAGAAAAAGCATCTGCCTGTATAAAATCCACCTCCACCAATTCCATCTAAACTATGCAAGTATCATTATCATTATCATCATTTAACATCTATTGCCATGCTGGCATGGGTTGGATGGCTTGAGAGGAGCTGGCATGGCAAAAGGCCATACCAGGTTCCATAGACTATTTTTGGATCGGTTTCTACAGCTGGATTCTAGAGCTTTCTAATGCCAACCACTTTATTGAGTGTACTGAGTGCTTTCTATGTGGCACCAGCACCAGTGCTTTTTACATGGCATCAGCACCAGTGCGTTTTATGTGGCATCAGCACCAGTGTGTTTTATGTGGCACCATCACCAGTGCTTCTTATGTGGAACCTTCATGTGGCACCAGCACCAGTGATTTTTACATGGCACCAGCACAAGTGCTTTTCATGTGGATCAAGAACCACTGCTTTTTACATAGCACCAAAACTGAAAATTAAAAGGATGATGACAATGATAATGATAGCAATGATGATGATGATGGCAATGATGCGCATGGAAGTGCTAAACTAGAGACAATTTTTAAGAGCCAATTGATCAGTTATATTAATTATTGATAGGGGAAGTCAATACAGCAAATCAGAATTTTTCACTTAGCTTGCATTAATAATGATAAACAGCATTTTGTTGTTCCTTGGAAGCTGAAAAGAAAAAAAGTGAATGAATGGGGAAGATTTCTGATGAGAAGAAAGGGTAGACGAGGAAAGTGGGTGAGATAAGGGAGGGAAGGTGGACATGAGGGTAGAAAGAAGGAAAGGGTTGGAGAGGGAGAGATGGAGAAGGAGATGCAAACTAGGGAAGGGAAAAGGGCAGATGGGGGAGAGATAGGAAAAATAGGGGCAGGAGAGGGAAAGAAATAGGAGGGTGAGAAAAGATGAAAAAGGCAAAGAAGGCAAGAAGGAGGGAGAGGATATAAGAGAGGGAGAAGTGAGTGAAGGTGAGTGCAAGATAGGGAAAGAGAGAGGGGGGGGGGCGAGAGGAGGAGAAAAAGAAAGGGAAGAAGAGAGAGGAATAGAAAATAACTTGTGGTAAAAGCACCTGGCTAAAAATAGAATGTGAAACTGTCTTCATCCAATTCCTGATGTCATTAAGAGGGGAAGAAGGAGAGAGAGAGAGAGAGAGAGAGAGAGAGAGAGAAAGAGAGATACAGAGTGAATGAGAGAGAGAGAGAGAGAGAGAGAGAGCTGTGCATTAGTTTGCAGAACATAACTGGAGGGTTGAGCAACATCTCATGAGTAATGCACTCCAATGGACATTCCAGCATGGTTGTATTATTACATTGGATTAGACATGTAGAGAAACCGTTGTCAATTAACTCTGTGTGAACACAGAACGTTGCCTTGCTGATCTCTCAAATGCTATGTGGGATCGTGAGATGGTGATGACCAGTTTGATCATTTCTTCTTTCCATCTCTCAATTGTCTGAAGTGACAAAAGTTGTGCCATGACATGATAAAAGCGCCACGGGGATTTCATTCATAACATTACTGCTTGCAGAAATAGAGAAGAAATGAGAGAACTAAAGAAGAAAGAAAAGAAACCTGGCTGGGTGGTAAGCAGCTTGCTTACCAACCACATGGTTCCGGGTTCAGTCCCACTGCATGGCACCTTGGGCAAGTGTCTTCTACTATAGCCTCGGGCCGACCAAAGCCTTGTGAGTGGATTTGGTAGACAGAAACTGAAAGAAGCCTGTCGTATATATGTATACATATATATATATGTATGTGTGTTTGTGTTTGTCCCCCACCATCACTTGACAATCGGTGCTGGTATGTTTACATCCCTGTAACTTAGCAGTTCGGCAAAAGAGACCGATAGCATAAGTACTAGGCTTACAAAGAATAAGTCCTGAGGTCGATTTGTTCGACTAAAGGCGATGCTCCAGCATGGTCGCAGTCAAATGACTGAAACAAGTAAAAGAGTAATAGGCACAAACATGACACTGTGGTTTAACCCATTAACTGCCAAATTTTTTTATTCATATTTTATGGCTTTGCCAAGTGTCTTAGGAGTTAAAATAATATATAGTATTTAAATTTTCTTCATATGTGAATTATTTTGGAAATTATGATAAATTTTTCAAAAAGTCCCAAATGGGGATTGCTAAGAAAAAGCATATTTATCCTTTTATATTCATTTGTAATAATAAACATTTTAGTTGTTTTGAAATTATAGTATCAAATGTGAATGTGTATGAAATATCAATGAATGATATAGATGGGAAATCATCATCATCATCGTTTAACGTCCGCTTTCCATGCTAGCATGGGTTGGACGATTTGACTGAGGACTGGTGAAACCGGATGGCAACACCAGGCTCCAATCTAATTTGGCAGAGTTTCTACAGCTGGATGCCCTTCCTAACGCCAACCACTCAGAGAGTGTAGTGGGTGCTTTTACATGTCACCCGCACGAAAACGGCCACACTCGAAATGGTGTCTTTTATGTGCCACCCGCACAAGCCAGTCCAGGGGCACTGGCAACGATCTCACTCGAAAATCCTAAAAAGAAAAAACGTTTTCAAAACAGTCAATACTTTTGCAGTTCAAAAATTGTGATTTACAACATTAAACATCTTATAAAATTAGCCAGAGTTAATATAACAAGCTTTAACTGCCAAATATTCTTAAACACACCTCTGCAAATGCAACGTACATAACCAATTCACTTTAAATACAACAAACAACTGGCAGTGGGGCTGTTTTTAGCAGATCCCCAAATAGGGCTCATGGCAGGCACTGGGTTAAGCTAACTTTACAAAGTTGTGGTAGTGGGTTCAGTCCACTGCATGGCACTTTGGGCAAGTTTCTTCTACTATAACTCCAGGTCGGCTAAAGCTTTGTGAGTGGATCTGGTTGATGCAAACACTTATTGGTGCTCAGGTGAAATATGTTTGTCACATATGTCAACTGCTAAAGTCAAATACACTGCAGTTACCGTGGAGAAAAAATCTCTCTCTTATGGTAAAAAGGTGTGAAAACACACAGTTCGTTCAGTGTTGCCATCTCTCGAGAATCTCAGACATCGATGTTTTGAGTTTATTGATTCTTGTTGATGAGAGGCAACTCTGAATGAACTAAATAAGCTTGTAGCTTTATACATACACACACACACACACACATATATATATATATGTATGTATATGTATATATATATATATATCTGATGAAGGAAAATATTCTCTATGTGGCCTGTGTTTTCTGTACTCTGGTTATTATTATTTTTTTGTCTATGTTTTGTTTGCAATGTCCTGTACCCAGATATGCACCTATATATACAGGTAGACGTAGGTATGCACATACCTGTACGTATATATGCATATACTCATTTTTTATTTGTTTTATATATATATATATATATATATATATATATATATATATATATATATATATATATAAAAACAAATAGTAAATGAGTATATGCATATATACGTACAGGTATGTGCGTACCGACATCCACCTGTATGTATAGGTGCATATCTGGGTACAGGACATTGCATATATATATATATATATATATATATATATATATATATATACACGTATGTGTAATCATGATTATCATCATTTAACATCCACCATCCATGCTGGCACAGGTTGAATGGTTTGATAGGAAGCAGCCAGGCAGAAGACTGTACCAGACTTCTGTGTCTGTTTTGGTATGGTTTTTTATAGCTGGATGCCCTTCCTAACACCAACCACACCACAGAGTTGACAGTGTTTTTTACATGGCACCAGCACAGACAAGGTCAATTTTAGCATGGTTTTCACAACTGGATGCCCTTCCAAATGCCAACCACTTTGCAGTGTGGACTGGGTGCGTTTCACGTGGCACCAGCACCAAATTCCATTCACAAAACATTGGTCAACCTGAAGCATTTATGGAAGACACTTTACCAAAAATATTATGCAATGAGATGAAATTCCAAACTACATGATTACATGAACTTCTTAACAACAGTCATACCTTGGCTGTTATTATTCATGCCGAGAGTGTCCCTAAGTAATTCTCCTGAGTCATTATAATTTTTTTTTTTACACATACTTCTGTACATTGATGTAATTCTTATCCTTAACTCTTTAACATTTTAACTGGCTATATCTGGTCCATATATTCTTCCTGTTTCATGTTCAAACCAGTCAAATCCAGCTTCTCACACCTAATCTACAATATCATTCTAAAGAAAACAGGCACATCATCAAAATCTCAAAGATGCAAAATAATGCATGATTAATTTAAAACAATGTGAATAAATAAGTATTACATTTGACAGAATAATCTGAATGCTAAAAGATTAATTTGGCAAATATGGTGATCAATGCTTTACTGAGGAGGTCTAATAACATTGAAACATGCCCTGAATTGAAGGCAGTGAGCTGGCAGAAATGCTTAGCGGTATTTCGTCTGCTGCTACGTTCTGAGTTCAAATTCCGCCGAGGTTGACTTTGCCTTTCATCCTTTTGGGGTCGATTAAATAAGTACCAGTTACGCACTGGAGTTGATATAATCGACTTAATCCGTTTTCCGTCCTTGTTTGTCCCCTCTGTGTAGCCCCTTGTGGGAATTAGAAATATGAAACATGCCCTGAGTTAGCTGCCATACTTGCTCAAATCAGATTAAATAAATATTAGCCAATACATAAATATTATTAATTTGATTTTTTTTATACTGGGGAAGGCCAAGAGAAAGAAGCTGTCACATTGAATTTCCAATACTCCAGCCCCCGCTATGTAGTTGAGGTGGCTTTTTCTTTTTCCTTTCTTGCAAGTTGTTTGGTGATCTCACTAGTACCAGTGACATGAAAAAAAAAAAAAAAAAAAGAAAGAAACCAGTACCCACAGTCAAGCAGTTGGCGATAGGAAGGGCATCCAACTGGAGAAACCATGCCAAAATTAACATTGGAGCTCAGAGCTCGATACAGCCCCCATGGTTCGTCAGATCCTGTTAAACCGTCCAATCCATGCCAGTATGGAAAACAGACGTTAAATGATGATGATGATGATTATGATATTGTTTAATAGTAAAAAAACCTAAATATTTCTGTTGCTCTGTGAACGACGTATTTGCTTTGTCACAATCTTTTAATAGCGTTAAACTTTAATCTTAAGAGTAAATTCGTAATCCTGATACCATTTAGATTTTGTAGTCTTCATTAAAAAAAAAAATTATACTAAAACAATTACAGCCCTCATATAAATGAATTATTAGAATATCAAATACATTTGCGAAACAAAATAGTCATCTAATTTTCCTAACTTTTGGCAGTAATTAAGGGCTGGCATTACGTCCAATTTTCCTTAATTCTGTAGTTTATCCGAGCCTATCGATTTTTTCAGAACAGGTCAATAATGAGGTCATTTTTTATAGCAATGACGAATAATTGATTGAGACGAAAATTGAGTCACAAATTGCCTTATTTTATCGATTATAAAAGATGAGAAATTGATTGGGGTTTGTTTAACTGTATATAAACAGAAATTCTATTTAATCTTACATTTATTTTGTTTATCATAACTATATTATACTTTTATGTATTTTAATTAAAATTGTCGATCTAAAAAAAGTCTGAATAACATTGTTCTGTAAAATTGCTGGACGTATCAAGATACATCGGAGAAGTACCTTGTGTGATATAATAAAATTATTTTCTCATCGGCCACATTTATAATTATCTTTTTTTTTAATTAATGAATTTAAAATTACAATAATGTGGAATAATTTATCTCAAAGTTTGTTTAAAATTGACTTCGATTTTTAGGTCTTGGATAAGAGCCTCAGAAACTGCTAAATAAATAAGTGAAAAAAAAAAAGAATATTTTTAATTAAAAGAAATTTTAATTTCTTTTTTACCAGAAACTAATTAGAGTTAGGGAATTTACCGCTGCAGCATTGTGTTGTGTATATAGATATATTTCGTTTGCATATGAAGTGTATAAAAATGTATTAAGTTTGCATCTGTAATTACATTTTCTTAATAAATTGAAACTAGAAGTAAGACTTCACAGAAAATGGAACAAACTTATGTATGCACATGCGGACGTGTATGTGTGTATCTATCTATCTATCTATATCCACACACACACACACACACACATATATATATATATATATATATATATATATATATATATATATATATATATATATATACGCACACATACACTCGAGTATGTATGTGAGACTGAGTCAGAAAATAATGCAATTTTAATTTATTGCTTTCTGAGTCATCGATATTGTGTATACATGCACTTTAAATGCAAACGAAATATATATATATATATATATATATAAAGTACTTTAGTTGTAAATCCCCAACCCTAAATCACCTACTTTAAAATAGTTTCTTAATTTAGGTGAAGGGCCGAATAGATCACCCCACTTTATATCTTGTTTGTTTTCCAAAAGGATTCCTTTCTTCAATAAGAAATGTTACCATTAAAAAAAAAAATCGAAATAAGAAAGAACCGGCTTTTAAAATTTTTTTATTTCCTCTCCTTCCCCTCTTCTACCATCTTTTATTTAAATTTTTTCCGAAATTCTCTATTGGAGCACGGTGTCGCTTTTAACCCTTTAAGGTTAATAGAAAGATTACGGTCTTTGCTGATTGTTTATAATTTCCCATTTTCATATAGTAATCATAATCCAAAACTGTGATTAATTAAATTATTTTTTAAAATTTAAGATATTCAGCGGGATTTAAGAAGAAAACTAAGTGAAACGAACAAAGAGCTGGAATATATGCCGTTTCGTCAGACTTTAAACGAAAAAAAGAAATGAGACAATCTAAAACATTCTGTGAGATTCTTTCACTGCCATAAGCACCTGGACTTTAGAGGCGGAGACAGTATGGGAATGAAAAGTTCCAACGTTAGTCTTTGTTTTCTGATAACCGAAACAGGATGATATTCTTCGTTTCAATTGGCCGAGAACTTACCACGGTACTAAGGAGTCAGTCTGTGTAATTACAACAACTGCAATAATCACTAAGTAATTAATTAGTTTTGCAAAATAGAACTCAAAACATGAATATATATATTTATTATTATTAATAATCGGCAAAAGTAACAGTGACTCGAAACCGCGTTACGTGAATTGTGACTTCTCAATCAGGTAATTAATTTATAAAACGTCCTTCCTAATTAATTACATGGTTTCAAGCTCAGATCCTACTGTGTGACAATTTGGACAGATTTCCACGATAGCCCGAGGGCCGACCAGTCTTGGGAGTTGATTTGGTAGGCGAAAAGTGAAAGTAGCCCGTCATACAAACACACATGTCTGTGTTTTTTTTTACCCTACCACTGCTGGTTTGTTTACGTTCCCGTAGTTTAGCGTTTCAGCGAAGCATAGCGTTAGAATAAGAACCAGGCTTTTAAAACTCATCAAAGAAGTACCGTGCATGGCCACACTCAACTGAAATAAACAAGATAAGACTAATTTAAATGCTTGATTGATTTCAGTTAACTCCCTTACATCGCCGACCGCCGCCGCCGATTTAACTTCCGTTATGCTGTTAAATAAGGCGCCAACTGGTTTGCAACCTGGATAGAAACTCTCGCTGTTTGAATTATACTGTTATCGTTAATATGTGTTTATGAAGAGAAAAAAAAAATTATGATATCAATATAAATTATTTTTTATTATTGTGAGCGTGTAGCTGTGATCAACCGTGTATCTCTGTTCGATTATTTTTGCATCAACGATTCGGCTACCCACGCATTTCGTACACATACGTATACATGTTCAGTCAGACGCACACAGATATACCATACTAAAGTCATCGCAGTTGCTTGTTCGGTCTCTTTCGTCTGTAACCGCTCCGATCGTGTTGATCGATAATTGTTGACTTTTTTTGCTGATGTTGTGTATGTATATTTTTACTAGTAGTACATTATGAATTAATTCTTACAACATATTGGAAACTATACATCGAAGGAATTCTACGCCGGACTTATTCTACCACCACTGCCGCTATCACTACTATTGATAAATATACAGCGAAACTAATTCCAACCCGTTACATAACTGTATACCGAAGCGCACCAGTCTTTATTCACCAACGAGGACAGAGATGACAGAGGAACCAATAGCAAATGGAGGAGATGAACAGACGGATTCCACGTGTGATAAAGTGTGCATTCTTGATGCGGGCGCCCAATATTGCAAGGTCATAGACAGGAAGATTCGAGAATTGATGGTGAAAGCGGATATTTTACCTCTAAACACACCAGCACGTAAAATTAAGGAATTAGGTTACCGAGCTATCGTTATATCGGGTGGACCGAGCTCTGTTTATGCCGATGATGCCCCGGACTACGATACCGAAATCTTTTATTGCGGTCTTCCGCTGTTGGGAATTTGTTATGGGATGCAGATGATTAACAAAGAGTTCAATGGCACTGTGATAAAGAAAGCTATTCGAGAGGATGGTCAGTTTACAGTTGATATCGAAACTTCGAGTTCTTTATTTAAAAACCTTGATTCGAAACAGAAAGTCTTACTGACCCATGGCGACAGCGTGGATAACGTGGCTGATAAATTCAAAGTAATTGCTAAGTCTGGGGATCTTATTGCAGCGATCAGTTGTGAAGAGAAAATAATGTACGGTGTACAGTTCCATCCTGAAGTTGATCTAACGGAAAACGGACAAGATATTCTACGGAATTTCCTCTATGATATCGCGAGCTGTTACGGCACATTCACTATGGAATCGCGGGAAAATAAATGTATCCAACACATCCGTGAGGTTGTAGGAAACAAGAAAGTTCTGATGTTACTTAGCGGTGGTGTTGACTCTACTGTTTGTGCTGCTTTACTCAATAAATCACTAAAAAGTGAACAAATACTGGCCATTCATATCGACAATGGTTTTATGAGGAAGAACGAAAGCTCTCAAGTTGAAGAATCTTTAAAGAAAATCGGTGTAAACGTGAAAGTGATCCGAGCCGCGGAAATCTTCTATCACTCCACCACAACTGTTCCTATTAACAAAAACGACCCACAGTCCACCAGACGGGAAACTAACTCTCTAAACAACTCTTGCAACCCGGAGGAAAAACGAAACATTATCGGAGATACGTTTATGAAAATCGCTGACGATACTTTGAAAGAAATGAAGTTGAACCCAGAAGATGTAATTCTTTGCCAGGGTACCTTACGGCCTGATCTCATCGAAAGTGCTTCTCAATTAGCAAGTTTTAAAGCAAATGTTATTAAAACTCACCACAACGACACTGAATTGGTGCGCTTATTGCGGAAAGAAGGACGTGTTATCGAACCCTTAAAGGACTTTCATAAAGATGAAGTGCGAATTATAGGCAAAGATTTAGGCTTACCTTCAGAAATTGTGATGCGACATCCATTTCCAGGCCCCGGTTTGGCTATTCGTGTAATATGTGCTGAAGATAGATATATGGAGAGAGATTTTGATGAAACTAACCAGCTCCTAAAAATTATTATCAACTTCCACAATGCCATGAAAACTTCGCCTACCTTCCTGGATGTCGTTAAAGAAAAACTGCCTGTTGATGAACAAACCCAACTAGCCACGTTGACGGCCAGTCTGGAGTGTATGAGCGCTCATCTCTTGCCCATCAAAAGCGTCGGGGTTCAAGGAGATCATCGTACTTATAGCTATGTCGCTGCCTTATCAGGAGACTCTAAACCTAATTGGAATATCTTTATGATGTTGGCGAAATTTATTCCTAAAATATGCCACAACATAAATAGGATTGTCTACGTGTTTGGTGATAGAGTTCGATACCCAATCAACGATATTACACCCACCTACCTGGCTGAAGACGTGCTTGCTACTCTCAGGCAAGCGGATTATGTAGCCACAAAAACATTACAAGAATCTGGATATATGTCGAAGATTAGCCAAATGCCCATAATCATTTGCCCTGTCCATTTCGATCGGGATCCTGTGAACTGTGTACCTTCGACAAAACGATCTATCGTCATTCGAACATTTGTCACAAATGACTTTATGACTGGGGTACCTGCTACACCTGGTTCTAATTTGCTACCTGAAGAGGTCCTTAGTTCCATGGTTGATAGCATACTCAGTACTGTGCCCAGCATTTCTCGTGTGATGTATGATCTTACTTCTAAGCCTCCTGGTACCACAGAGTGGGAGTAATTAATTATCTACCTCAACTCCAAGAAATTCCTCAAAACAACCTTAATTTCCCGTATTGGTTTGGTTTGTTTTTATATTCTATTTTACTCCAGTCGAAGAAGTAAAGAAACAGATCTGATATTTAACTGATTTTTGTTTTATACTCCTATTATTGTTATTGTTTTATTATTTGTTATGTGAAATTTCAAGGAATATTTTTCATCCTATTTTTCCCAATCATATCAAAACAAAGGTTTGCTATATTTTTTCTTATCTCTTGTATGAAAATATTTCATCTTTCTTCTCCCCCCCCCCTTCATTTCTTTCTATGATATTTTTACCCATTTCTTCTTTATCTCCTTCCCAAACTGAACTGGCGTTAAACACCCCATCCATATGTGCTACCATTTTTGATCTACCTTTAATTCCAAGTTTTCCCTACCTTCTTGGCCCACACAATCTCCAGTACACTTTAATTTCTCTTATCTATCAATCATACTTGCTTTGGGCAGGTTACTAGTTTGAACAAATTTGGGTATATCGCCAAAATGAATCAATTAAATTAACCCTGTCCATCCTGGTGATGTTTGCTGAAATATTTAATGCAATTTTTAAATATCTTGTTTCACTTTGCCTTAATCTCATTAAAAAAAGAAGTCCATAAATTTTACAAGTTTCAATTTAAAACTCAATTCATGTTTAACGTATTCAGATAACTTTGAAGTTCGAAAATCTTAACTATTTTTATGTTAACATCAAAAAGGAAACGGAGTAGGGATTTTCTTTTCACAATTTTGATTTTACATGTATAATAATAACTTGTGGTTATCAAGACATCCAGGGATGGCACTTGAAGCACTCGATCTTCAGTTATGCGAATTGCTATTAGATCTTACTATATTATCGTACAAAAAGTAACCTATAGTTTATTTCTTCAGTTGAAGTTACGTAACGCGAAAAACGGCCGACGTTCCACTCTCAGGACAAAACCATGTGCTGAGGCCTTCAGTATTATTGTTATCAACACTAACCTCATTCAAAACGATAGGAACCACAGAAACATTGTTGGAAAGTATGGTGTTTTTATAAAATAAATGATAAAACGGTAATTAGATCACTTTAAGTTCCAGTAATTGCATGACTTATAAGGTATCTACATCACGTTCAGAATCTTTGTCTTTTATCATTTGCTTATTTCAGTCTTTGGTGCTGGGGCACCACCTTGACGGGTTTTAGTCGAACAAATCGACCCCAAATCTTGTTACGTTTAAGTCTTATTTATTTATTCGTCTCTCTTGCTCTACCGAAACCAACACCTGTCAAGTTGTAGGGGACAAGCCTGAATACAGACATCCACATGCACATATACACGACCAGCTTTTAGTTTCTGTCTTCCAAATCCACTCGCAAGGCTTTGGGTCGGCCCGTGGCTATAATAGAAGACACTTGCCGAAGGTGTCACGCATTGAGACAAATGTTCTAAGGTGTTCTGTTTTGTGCCTGTAGAATATAATCTGGAACGGTGATTAACTCAGTCTGATCAATCCTAATTGTTACTTAGTTGAAATAATGGTTTATTTGTAATTTGAGGACGGATTTAGCATACGTCGTTTCTCTGTGGTACTTCTGTTTTTGTAACAGAGGTCGTTGTTTACGTAACGTATTCCACCACTTGATGTATCATTTATTGATAGAAAACCACCGCATACATCGATATAAACATTAAGCCCCTAGATCTATGGGAGCCCCGAGCAGCTGTCCGTGTACCCATTCCTTAAGAAAGTATTGGAACATAATCATATACAAGTTGTCAGTTCCATATGTAATGTACAAGTATTCTCAATTTAAAAGCTTTTATTTATTTATTTATTTGGAAAGAATTCTGGGTTTAGGTACCCCGTTTAACCCCGCATACCGATTTTATTTTTTTGAATTTTCAGAAACTTTTTACGAATTTTTTCTATACCCGGGAATTCATATGATTATTCGAAAAAAAAAAAAATTGTATGTGCGATTTAAGGGCGACTTAGCTGTTATTTTTAGCACATCTCACGTTCACCTGATACCTTCGTTTCTTTGTCACTGACAACTATTGATGTTTTTCAATATTTTTCTCCTCATTAACACATTTAATGGAATGATGAAGTACCCAACGGTGGTCCATTGTTGGGGTTTAATCAAAAGATTCGGACTGTCCGTATTTTAAACTGACTTTTTAAAAATTCGAAAAAGTGTGAAACTTTTAGGTGGTTTAAAAAATTACAAAAAATTATTTTTTTGACCAACTGAACAGCCTTTCAGCTGGTCAGCTCCTGTCAAACTGTTCAACCCATGCCAGCTTGGAAAACGGACGGATGTTAAATGACGTTGATAATGATATGTAATTGGGTAAATTCCTTTGTGTAGATCACAAATTCGCAAACACTTTCTGAAAATTCCCAAAAGTAGAAAAGTTATGCTTAAACCAAAACTCTGACTTTTTTTTTATGGGCAGAATTTTTACAATTAGAGATCCCTCTCTTCATCAGTTATATATATATAATTTAATTAAAAGTTTGATAAATACCAATACATGAAATTGTTGATCCTTGAGTCACTTTGAATTCTATTTTCCTGTTATTATAGTCCTCATTTGCCAGACAACCAAAATCATCACAAGGAAAGAAAATCATGGTGATTTTGCCTTGTTTATAGAAAACTATTTTACATATGGAGTCCCTTGATATTGTTTAGAATAAGGGCTTCAATAATGAACTGCTGTTCAAGACATTTTGTTCTCCCTGTATTCTTGGTCAGCCAGGAAATTTCTCCAGATTTTACTAAAACGAAATTAGTTACCAGTTTTCTGGAATAAAAGTTAAATTACTAACTAGTATGTTGAAAATAAATAGTGGAAGTGCATGGGTTAGGGTGTTGGATTCATGATCGTAAGATTGTGGTTTCAATTCCTGGACCAGGCTTTGATTAATATATACAGGGTGTCTACAAAGTCTGGCTACATGGAGTAAATAAAATCATAACATAAACAATTAAATATAAGAAATAATAATTTCTTAAAGTATGTGTTAATCCACATGTACCCAAACTTTGTGGACACCTTGTATAGTATCAAAAGCTATTTTTCTGACCGTGCCCACATTTAGATTTGATGTTGCATTCTTGAGCAAAATTCTTCATTTCATTTACCTCCAGTTCACTCAGTTGGTAAAAATGAGTAAATGAGTAATCCTGAGATGGACCAGTGTCCTATCCAACGAGGAATATTATACACCCAAGAAATCGAGAAACCAGCTCCTTACACTGTAATGTGAATTGACCATGTTAAAATAATAATTTTAGTTTATGCAAACTTCTAATTTTATTTTTTTTTTTTTTTTGGCAATCAAATTTATCTGAGGCATTAATCTTAAATGTTACAGTATGTATTCTGTGGCATTTGGCTGCTATTTCTAGCAGTTAAAGCGGCCACAGAGCTCCACATTAACTCATGGTGATATATTACTTTCAATTAATCGATTTTGTTTCACTTTGTAACAATCATCTTCTATCGACTTTATAATTGAAAGAAATTATAACAATTTATCATATATTGATTGGTTACTAGTTTTTGCCAAGATTGAGCACCTTTTAATAATGATTTTATAAATATTGAAGTCCATAATCATTAGTCCTACAAAATATATTTTGTTAGACTAACAATTATGGATTAAACGTTTAGTTCACTCTCTAACTTATCTTTGAGTTCTTTATTCTAAGTGGCTGGAATAGCTTCTTTTGAACTTGTCACCCCCTGGAATATATATATATATATATAATGTGTGTATGTCTAAAATTGGCTGTAATGGATCTCTAATACTCTATACTTTGATTAATATGTATAATATCAAAAGCTATTTTTCTGACCCTATGCCCACATTTAGATTTGATGTTACAAATGTATTCTAAGAAACACTCAAAATTGTCTAAAACAAATTTTAGTTTCTTTTAATTTTTCTTTTCATATTTAAATTCTGTATGGAAATCAAAAGAAAGAAAGAAAGACATGTTTGCTCCTACAAAACGCAAGTGAACAGAGGTGTGACTAATATTTAAAGCATTTTCTGTTATGTTATTTAAATTTTAAAGTTTTGGTGTTGGATGCAAAATATCTTATTTTTCTAAATTAAAAGAAATATTAATTACTGAATGAAAAATTTTGAAAAGAACTTGTTAACATTTATAAAAAAAAAAACTCTGCAATTAAATATATATGCATTTGTATGTGTTTTCCTGGTGAGAATGGCATGCATTGTCTTATAAATGAATTTAGCTGAACTTGTCATGTATGGCAAGTATATTGTGGATGTGTGTGTATATATATAAATATGCATGCCACTAATTCAATAGTTGAGTGCAGAGCAACAGTGATTAGATGCATTCCCTTTTTGCTCCATGTGCAGATAAAATGGGCGTATGTATGTATATATATATATATATATTAAACAAGCTGTATTTTTTACAAAATATCCAGTCAAAATTTTTTCATAAATATATAAAATATATCTTCACATTTATGAATTACTAGAGTATGTTTTTAGTTTTCAGGATTATTAATGTATAGCCCCAGGTCAACCCTGATGAAACTGGTCTACGGTCAATCTTTTTGTACACCAAGGATCACATTGTCCAATATATCTTTTATAAAAGACAGTAAGATACAGTTGATATTTCCTTGTGTACTACAGTAGGAGGAGGCACAATGGCCCAGTGGTTAGGGCAGCGGACTCGCGGTCATAGGATCGCGGTTTCGATTCCCAGACCAGGCGTTGTGGGTGTTTATTGAGCGAAAACACCTAAAGCTCCATGAGGCTCCGGCAGGGGATGGTGGCGAACCCTGCTGTACTCTTCCACCACAACTTTCTCTCTCTCTTTCCTCCTGTTTCTGTTGTGCCTGTAATTCAAAGGGTCAGCCTTGGCAAAATGTGTCACGCTGAATATCCCCGAGAACTACATTAAGGGTACACGTGTCTGTGGTGTGCTCAGCCACTTGCACGTTAATTTCACAAGCAGGCTGTTCCGTTGATTGGATCAACTGGAACCCTCAACGTCGTAAGCGACGGAGTGCCAACAACAACAACAACTGCAGTAGGTGAAATCAGGCAATGCATTAAGCATTAAGGCAACCACTGGTGTTTACCATAATTTAATTTCAGTAGTGGATCAGGTAGTAAGAAACTGTAGGGAGAGCTGAACAGAAGAAGCAAATATTTCATCCCTTAACACTTTATGCTCTAAAGGAGCCACACATCATTGATGTTATGACTCCAGGATACCCCCTCTTTTGCCACATTCTGTGTTCTCTGTCTACATTGCAACCCTCCTCAATAGTTATGGTGTTTTAGAGCTAAGGTATGCTGAGTCTTGGATATTCAGTATAAAATGCCACTTGATCATTGGGTAAATAATGCCTTCTGAAACTCACTTCAGTTCCTCTTTGACCAGATCCAGTTGGAATTTTCCTCAGCTGCTTGTACCTTTGCCTTAAGAACTCTGCTTCTCTTGCTTCCAGACATTGAGCCATTTCACAAGACCCTAGGCAGATTTGCCCACAGACCTTTTCACACCCACCTCTGTGTGATAGTGCTGTATGCCATAGGTATCTGTCTGGCTTGACCATTGCCATCTTCCTTTATGCTGTAGGATCTCAGTATATCTTACTCATCTCATCACAGTATCGACCAGACTATTGGATATTGTTATACATCTCTGAACACAATGCACTTTTGAATGATGCCAGCCAACCGGCTAGACATGCGGGCCAACATTTGTCCTGCTCGGAAGGTTCTTCCTCTTCTGTCACAAGATTGCCCTTTAACAGGTGAGTAGACTGGAACAACATGAAATGAAGTGTTTTGCTCAAGAACATAATGCACTACCTGGTCTGAGAATTGAATCCATGAGCTAATGATCATGAGTGCAGTACCTGAACCATTAGGTCACACGCCATCTCATAGGACTTCAGAAGAGACTGATCTGATTTTGATTGCCATATACATTAGGGTTTCAAATTTCAAGTGTGGTCAGTCTAATGACTGACCACACTTGAAACTTTAACTACCATATCCATTAGGAGTTTCACTATAGCCTGAATACTGACACTAGCAACCCTTACTGTAATTTAGACCACAGTAAAGTTGTTCTATACCTTAGCACTCGTTTCATCAGTACCTGGCACTTCACATTTTACCATATTATAGTAGATTCTCAATGTATCCCTGGCTACTGTGAGGTTGTCAAGATGGTTTCAAGTTCTGTATTGACCAGTTCTTTTAGTCTCGGGGTGTGATAATTCTTTCTAATTTTGACACAAGGATTGCAATTTTGGGGAGTAGCGTGGGGCTGAGTCTATTACATTGCTGCCCTCCATGGTCAAGTGGCATTTATTTTATTGATCTCAGAAAGATGTAAGATAAAGTTGGCCTTGTATGGATTTCAGCTAAGAATGTAAAAAGCCAGAAGAAAGGCCACATTTTCTCTGGTGTAATAATGGTAGAATTATTTCTTAATCTTCAGAAGTACACCAAAGTCTATGTTTGTCAGTGAGAGTCAAGAAAGAAAGTCTCTTTATGATCGTTTGACCTGCTAGAAATAGTAGCCTAATGACACTGTGTAATGTAGTCCTAGACATGATCTTAAAACAAGATGGTCACAATTGGAAAGCCTTTAATCAGATCTATTCAATCAAGGTTTGCCTGGTGCTAAATATTTGTATTCCACTGCAAAATTTTTTTTTTTATTGTGCAAGTTTATTTTAACATTTTACTCTCCCTGCAAAATGATGGGAGGGGGAATGTTCATAACGCAGATTTTTTCTGTGAAACTTTAAAAAAAATTTTAAACTAATGTTAATACTGAGATTATACTGAAATATAAGTTTATTTTCAATTGGGATTTTAACTTAAAAATAATAAACATTAATGTCATAACCTCCATATAATGATGACCTGGCCAAGTAAATTTAGAAAAGAAGACGGAATTATGCAGTTGATGGATGGGTGTGAGGCAAATGAATGGGGAACAGTTGTAGAAGTTGGGCATAGGGGAGTTTTGGATGTGGTTGGACATGAAATAGATTTGTTTGGTGTTGGGTCTGATTATGTCATATTGTACTGAAATTGACAAGTAGCCCTGGAAGTATTGAGTTGGACCTCCCAGTGTAATACCAGTTCACCCAAACTCTGAGGTGCTGTTGATGATCCTCAGTGTTGGCAGAGGGAGACTTTGCTGGGTTTTATTATTATTATCATTATCATAACATAATTGTTAATTAATAACGACAGAAGCAATATTAATATCAGAAGGTCATCTTTGTCTTCAACTTAATGTACAGGGTGTCCACAAAGTCTGGGTACATGGGGATTAACACATACTTTAAGAAATTATTATTTCTTCTATTTAATTGTTTATGTTATAATTTTTATTTACTCCATGTACCCAGACTTTGTGGACACCCTGTAGAATACTGCATTATTTACCTGGAGAGGATCTCTCATAACAACTCATGGTTCATAAAAGCACACATAATTATATCATTGACAGATGAAAATTGTTTACTACAGCCACTGGGACTGCCAGATCATGTGATTTCATCCTACTATGAGTTCTTCAGTGACAAATGTCCAGCAGTATTCTTGATCTCTAATTTTATATGGAATACTGTGTTTTTATCTTAAGAGAATCTGTCATAAAGACTCGTAGTACATAAAAACACATGTAATTATATTGTTGACAGATGAGAATCAACTGTTAAGGCTGCCAGATCACATTATTTCACCCACTCATCATTGATAAAAGGAATACTCAGTCACAGGTCCTGAATTTCAAATTATTCTTGATCAGCTCAGAAAATGTGGTCCTTGTCTTTGGATAGTTAGATTCCATTATATTGTCCATCAAGTTTGGAGATAACAACTAGGAAACTACTAATTTTTCTATTATTAAAGACAGCAATCTGGCATAGTTGTTAGTATACTTGCTGGCATTTCTTCCAACTTTACGTTGTGAGTTCATATAACATTGTCTTTTGGGGGTTGATGAAATAAATACCAGTTGAGCTCTGGGCTCAACAAGGCAGCAAGATGGCAAAAACAGCACACTATACAAAATGCTATGCGGCATATAGTCTGTTTTTGCCTTCTGAGTTTAAATTCCACTGAGGTCAACTTTGCTTTTCATCTTTCAGGGCCAATAAAATAGGTTCCAGTTGAGCACTGGTGTCAGTCTAATTGACTTAGACACCCTATCCTCGAAATTGCTGGCCTTGTGCCAAAATTTGAAACCAGTTATTATGTCTATATCTTCTGAGTTGGAATCCCACCAGGGTTAACTTTTCCATTTGTCCTCCTGGTGTTAATGAAGTATATTCCAATCAAATACAGAGAAGGTGTTGGCAATTGATATAATCAAAATTGTCTTTATTAGCATTGTTCCATAAACTGACTGTCTTTGGAGTTGCATGTTTCACATTCCTGACTCTAGCTGTAGTTATATCTCTCTTGAAGGCTAACCACAGTTAAAGATTGGCTTTGTGCTGTACTGAATATCAAGACACCACAGCATATGAAGGATGTTAACCAGCTTGGTTTTCCATCACACCCATGTCATGTTTCCTTCCCTTTCTGTTATCCATTATATGATGAAATACACTGCCTCTGTTTCAGTTAATTTTGAAAACAATGAAGAATTTATTTAAAATAACTTTATCATTAAGCTGGTCATGGCTGTTCGGTAATGACTGAAAGAATAAGATTGCAAATACAAGTGGCCAAAATAGGATTCCTTCAAAGGGTCTCTGGAGTAACATTGCTTGTCTGGGTTAAGCCAATGAGCTGGCAGAAATGTTAGCATGCTGAGCAAAATGCTTAGTGATATTTTGTATGTCTTTACATTTTAAGTTAAGTTCCATCGAGGTTGACTTTGCATTTCATCCTTTTTGGGGGGTCAATGAAATAAGTACCAGTTGAGCACTGGGGTCAATGTAATCAACTTCTCTCCTACCACAAACTTTGAAAATTTGAAGTCATTACTTGACTGGGTACACAGCTCAGAGACCAGAGCATCTTTCCAGCTTGAGCCTCTGTTTCTCTGCATTGGGAGGTCAAATCTCTGATACTACAGACATGATGAGAATGTCGCAGGAAAGACTTACAAGATGGATTCTTCCCAAGTTGAGCCAACTGGCAGGAGACCAAGAGTGAGATGTTCAGATACTACCCTTAATCTCGGTTGGCCATGCTTGGGAATCCAGCCAGAAAGTCTAATGATGGGTGCTTCTGACTGGACTCTACCCACCCTCAGAAACAGTGGGCAGACAAGGTGGATGGATTAAGCTGGTGTCTGAAGTATAAATTAATATGAAATTTTGATGGTAGATTTTAATTGAGACCACTTTAAAATGAATTTATATCATAAAACTAGGGTGGTTTCAGGCAAGTTGGTGTCAAAGGAGTTGAATCACTGAATTCTGTAGCCTAAATCTGTTTCAAGATTAAGCACAATGTCCTTAATTAGACTCCATTTTCCTCAGCTCTCTGTTACCAGTGAAATTCCATGACTGATGTTGGTTTCTATCTCTATGTAAATTCTTCAATTCTATAAATATCATTTAGTTGTTTTATTCATCCAATTTACCTTAATCAAGTTTGATCATGTAAATAATTAGCCCCCATCTCAGGTATGAAAAATAAATATCAGAATATTTTTTCTATTTGTATTATATATATATATATATATATATATATATATAGCATGATTTTAAAATTGCATTGCCAGATTGATAGTCTCACCATAAAATATAACTTTACTGATGCATGTTGCTATATATAAGTATATTTCTTTCAACACACGTATCCACATCAAGAATCTTGCACACGAAATACACATACGAAATATATATAAATATATTATGTATGTATACCTGGATATGTATATAGATAGATGTGTGCTAATGTATACCAACTATTATATCTTTATAAAGAATTATTCTGAAAGTAAATATAATAATACTTACTATTTTGCAAGAATGTATTGCAAATGGTACTGTTTTTGTAGAAATCTTAGTTCTTTTATGTACATGTATATAAATAATGTGTGTATGATATATACACAATATATGTATGCAGTCGCCATATTTTTTTCTATACCTGCCATCTCTGAAGAGTAAGTGGTGTTATTTAACTAAACTGTTATCTAATCAGTTATTTTATACTCAGTGCAAAAATTTGATTGGTAAGATTGACTGAAATGCATCTATAATACTGTGTACTTTGATTGATATAATGTATGTATATATACATGTATACCTAATAATGGACATTCAGATAAACTTATCGGTTTCTAATTAAGATCATCACCCATTACATTATTAAAAGTACCAAGAGTAGTGGTTTGGCAGAATCAGTAGGGAGTTAGACAAATTGCCTATTAGTATTTGTTATGGTGCTTCATATTCTGAGTTCAAATCCTGTTGATGTCAATTTTAGCTTTCATCATTCCAAGGTTTATAAAGTACCACTCAACTATGGAGGTCAATTTAATTGACCAAATCTCTCCCCCAAACTCCTGACTCTCTGCCAATAATACCAATTTAGCATTTAGGCACCCTAACAATTTTGTGCATGACAGTTCAGCGCTGACAATTCCACGCATAACAATTCAGCACATCTTTTCCATTTCAAAGTTTTCTAAACGATAGCAAAATTCATTTAATAAAATGTGCTCATGCTCTTTTTGATAAAATCCGCTCCATAGGATTTGTTTTTTTATTTTTAAATTAGTAAACATTTGTAACCAACTGGAATCTTACCGTCCTAGGTTTGCAAAATAACTAATGAATTGGTATATTCGTATAAATAGAAAAACATGCTACCACTTCTTCAATGGTTGTTAGTGATAACAATCTAAAACATTACCAATTATTCACAAAGTTGTAAAGTTTAGAAATTTCGGAAACAAAATAAATGAAATTAAATTTCATTTACACATAAGCACATGCTGAACTGTCATGTACAGAATTGTCAATTTACAAGCGTTTAGTTTACTCTGCCAAATGTAATGCTTATTTATTCTTATTGTTGTAAATTGATCCTGTATTGCCTCATATCTTTGAGATTTCGAAGATGTGACTTTATTTTTAGGAATACCATTGTAGGATAGGTGTAAGACAGGATCTGGCTGGTTTCAGCACAAAACAGGTAGAATATTTCGGCCTGATAAGGTCAGTTTAAATGCTGAAGAGTTAACATAGGACTAGAACAAGCCTACTGACTGAATTCAAAGGACATGTTTATTGCAATAAACATGAAGTTTGATGGCTACCCAGCATGCAATGGATATATAACTTGAATCAAGTCTATAGACTTACACAACAGCAATACTAATTACACTGTGCCTCTGAAATTAGTAAAGTGTTCACCCGGCAAGGGTCAGGTATGTGTCTCAAGCCTCATCAGTCAGTAGACTTGTTCTTTCTTGCTTTTTTTTCTTCTTCATCCTATCAAAATTTGATGCTTATAATATCCAATATCACTTACCAAAATCCAAGCATTTATGAATATGTGTGTGCAGTAAAAGAAAAGGAAAAAAAGAAAGCTAACAATACTGGAAGTTTTACAAAAACCTTTATATTTCAGGCACAAAGGCCCTAACTTTAGGACGAAGCAGTCCAAGAAATGTCTAGTTACATCGAATTTGTTATATTATTTAAACTTCTTGGTGTCAGGGTTAGCAACAGTTGCAGCAACTCTCCAACTGTTGGAATTTTGTGTAACTAGACATTTCTTGGACTGCTTTCTTCTGGAGATGGGCCTTTACACCTGAAATATAATGGTTTTTCCAAAACTTTCTGTATTGTTAGAAGCTTTCTATTTTTTCCTTTTTTTTTTTCTACTGCACTATAATGCTTTAAACAAGCTACAACAGACCGAAACTTCAAAGTCACTGTTACCCCCTCTCATAAAAGTTTAATAGATTCTCTATTGAGGAATTCTTCAGTTTAATGTAAATTGTTTTATAAAAACTATCTATCTATATACACACAGGGACATACATACATACATACATTGTGTTATACAATTGTATTTACATCATTAAATATTTGGTTGCAGAATATTTTTTGCAAATTGTTTTATAACAGTTGACTCTAAGACTATTTGCATTAGTTTGATTGTAAGGGAAGCTAAAAGCCAACACCAGTCTCTCAAAGAAAACCGCTTTGAGTGACAAGACTACATAAGTGTGATGATAATCAGTGTAAATTTTTTTTTTTTATCTGTGAATTGTTTTTGGTTTGTTTTTATTGACCTGATCTCTGATCTTGTAGATTATTGTGGAGATTGTATGTATATACATTATATAATATATATATATATATACATTATATAATATATATATATATATACATTATATAATATATATATATATATATATATATATATATATATATATATATAGTGTACCTATGAGTGTATAGATAAAATACATATATTTTATATAGATACTGTACATAAATATTCACATATATATATATATATATATATATATATATATATATATATATATAAAATGTGTGTATGTATATATGAGTTTATATGTATGTATATATATGTGTGTGTATGTATAAAGTCAATGTTTTTTTGTTTATCCCCCACGCTGTAGGAATGCCACACATAAATATATACATGTTCATACTTTCATATACACATAGCAACAATCTCTTGTACTAAATGAATTTGGTGATAAAGTGAAATTGGTAATCTTCATTCAAGTATCATGTTTTAGATTTGATATTTGAACAAAGCTTACCAATTGCTTGCAACCACAATTGTAATCATTAAGAATATATATGAAGTTTAATTGATAGTGAGTGCAAGAGACAGAGATTGAGAGAGAAAGAGAGAGAGCACACTAGTGTCAGAGTAATTAGGAAATAAAGAGTTCACCTTAAATTTTGATGGCTGTTTTCCTTTTCTGTCTTTCATTTACCCAATTACTCTTCTAATATCAGCTTATCTCTGTATATTATGTTAATTTCTATATTACTCTGGTCACACTCATAATGTTGCTCAAATGTATTCCTTACTTGTATTCAAATCCTGTCATCTTTCACTGGTACTATACTAGTTTATACATATGTGTGTGTGTGCGAATGTAAATAGATCTCATATATGTGTGTGTTTGTAAATAAATCTATCTATATATAGATGTGTGTGTGTGTGTATCTCCCTCTCATTTATATATATATATATATATATATGTTGTTTGATTTTTATGTTCAGTTATAATAAAAACAATATCACATTAATCTGAAGGGTTACTCTATATTTTAGTAGAGTACAAATTTTTTATTCATAAACAAGAATATTTTTGACAGTGACTTGAAGTTTCAGCCAGCTGAACCATCATCTAACAGTGACAATGGCTTAGCTGGCCAAACTTTCAAAGTCACTATCAACAATATTCTTGCTTAAGAATAATATATATATATATATATATATAAGGTTGAGGAGGGTATTGGATTTAACCAAACCCAAGAGGATACAGGTAATACCGAGTAAGTGCTGTATACCGACTAGTTTGCCCCAGTCGCTGTATGAACAGGATTGGGTATTATAAGTCGTGTATTAGTGTGTGTATACTAAAAATATCCGCCTATGGATATAATAATAGATTACTTTATTTTTTCTGTCTCCGATGAAGTGAAGTACTGGATCTTCCCAGAAACTGCTGTAAGACTCTATCCATAAAATACTTCTCCAACCTTACCATTGCTCTCTTTATCTTTTTATTTTTATATATTTACATATATATATATATATATATATATATATATATATATATATATATATATATATGCATATATATACATATGCTCAATGTTGATCAATAATTTTATCTATAAATTTGCCAAACTACAATAAAATGAGATTATATACTGAGCTTGGTTTGACTTGTTTCTTTACTAAATTCTTGGCTACAAAATCTCCAGTTTAAGTCTCCTCCTCTTAACTTTGCAAATCCTATTTACAGGTGCTCAAAACATAAAGAACCGGAAGAAACAGCTCTAAGGATTTCGTCCAACATGCCAATAATTCTGCCTGCTTGTTGCCCTTAATTCTTTCCAACTTTGACGCAATACTCTCTTTTACTTGTTTCAGTCATTTGACTGCGGCCATGCTGGAGCACCGCCTTTAGTCGAGCGAATCGACCCCAGAACTTATTCTTTGTAAGCCTAACCTTTTGCCGAACTGCTAAGTTACGGGGACGTAAACACACCAGCATTGGTTGTCAAGCGATGTTGGGGGGGGGGGGGACAAACACAGATACACAAACATATACACACACATACATACATACATACATACATATATATATATATATATATATATATATATATATATGCACACACACACACATATATATGACAGGCTTCTTTCAGTTTCTGTCTACGAAATCCACTCCCAAGGCTTTGGTCCGCCCGAGGCTATAGTAGAAGACACTTACCCAAGGTGCCATGCAGTGGGAATGAACCCGGAACCATGTGCTTGGTAAGCAATCTACTTACCACACAGCCACTCCTGCGCTAGTAATTTTAAGGAGAAAGTGCAGGTCAATAATGCATGAAAAAAGAAAAAAACCCAAATGGTCTTAGCTTGAACGTTTGTCATCATAAACTTACAAGATTAAAGCTGACCTGGTTAAACAACAACAATAACTTAATATTTTTACTGTCAAAATTGAGTACCAGCTAACAAGAACACTCTCTGATAACTCAAAATTTAGTCAGAAGTTAAAAATAGGAGCCCATTCACATAGGATGACTATTGAATTTCAGAATTTTTCAACTTTAAAACTTTTACAAGGATGTGGTATTATTTGCAAGGTTGTCTGGGTTTATGTTTATGGAAGAGGTATTTATTTTAGTTCAGTGCTCACACAAATATTTGCTGTACAAATCAAGGTCAAAGGTCAGCTTTACTTTTACACACAGTTAGTTGTTCTTTGGATTTAAGTTTAAGGTGCATAGCAAAGCAGCAGTGAGGTGCCTGAAATCTGCTACCATACTCCCTATCCTTCCTCTTCCTCAAGCATATCTTGCTCTCTCCCTCTCTTTCTCTCTGTATGTGTGTATATATATATATATATATAAAAGATAATAAGAGTGAAAAAACTACAGAAGGCTTGTGTTACATGGTTTAAGTAATATTTAAATTATGTCAGAAAAATGTTATAAAATTTTTTTGGTATATAAACATTGTATTTGGAGAAATAACCGGTTTCGTGTTGTCTTTTCAAATTTCTCTACTTCATTGTAACATGTGTTCGCTCCAAGACTGTTATACCAAAAAAATTTTATAACATTTTTCTGACATAATTTAAATATATACTTTAACCATGTAACACAAGCCTTCTGTAGTTTTTTCACTCTTATTATCTTTTATACATCCAACCACGTGCTTTCACATACCAACTTTCTCACCTATATATATATATATATATATATCTGTCTAGCCCCTCCTCTCTTCTACCTATCTCTCTGATATTTATATCATATATATATAGATATACATACATATATGTGCATGTGTATCTATCTATATATATATACACACACATATATACTCACACCTGTTATATGTAACAAAAGCTGTATTGGATTTCTGTTTCACACTTAAGGTAAATACATTGCAAAAAAGCCAACTTATTGCAGTGTTCATTCACAGATAATATCTCTGAGTTACTACACTCTCTGAGTGGTTGGCGTTAGGAAGGGCATCCAGCTGTAGAAACTCTGCCAAATTAGATTGGAGCCTGGTGTTGCCATCCAGTTTCACCAGTCCTCAGTCAAATCGTCCAACCCATGCTAGCATGGAAGGCGGACGTTAAATGATGATGATGATGACATGCTGTGTTTAAGAAGACCAAATATATTAGGAGCAAATGAAAATTGCTTTTGTCCACCATGCACTATACCCTGCAAGATTTTCTTAGCTAGGCCAAAGCTTCCCATGACATGGCCATGCCATTTCAGTTTCCTTGTCTTCACAATTCCCAGCTGATCCTTGTGTGGCTCGAGTTATTCTCATCCTCACTTTCGGTATTTATCCAGAGATAATACATCTTATAACATGAGATGTTTAAAAGCATAATATATATCAGAAGCAGATGAAAGTCATCCTAGAATGCTTGATGTGCATTTCTGCCTCATTGAGTGTTATCAGTAGCATATATACATAGACAACTGTATGCTAAGATGAAATCTGTTGTTACCTTTATAGAAAATCGGTGACTGAACAATCACTGGTGTTGCAAAAAGCTACCTGGCACTAAATTCTGATATACTTGCATAATACCTATCAAAACTGATTGGGAAAGGGTTTCTCTCTTTCAGGTAGTTCATATTGGATTTGTTTCAAGTTTTGTTTCATTTTGTCTTATTTCAGGTAACTTTATTCTTTTTTTAGGTCGACTCACTCTCCTTCATTATTTGCCTTGTGTCACTCATATACTTCATTATTTCTTTTTGTCTCTCTCTCTCTCTAGACACATACATACATGTACATATATATATATATATGTCTGTGTGTGTGTTCATGTATGTATGCCTATCTATCTACCTATCTATCTGTCTGTCTGCGTATATATATATATATATATTAGGGATTTTGGAAAGTAAATGTGTTTTACCAGAAAGGATATAAAAACGAATGTAAAATATGTCTATCTGAATAGTTTTAATCAAGACTGTAATCACCATTGTTTTCAACAACTGTAGTCCATCAGGAAAGTAACTTTTTTTATGCTTTGTTCCAAGAAATCTATTTCTTTTCTGGAAAAAAAAAATCTGAAAGACTGTTTTCCACTTCCTCTCTATTTCTGAATGTTTTGCCTCTTATAAAATGTTCTGGTGACTGGAACATAGGTGCTAAGTCAGGTGAATATGAAGTATGTGGAAGAACTTCCCATCCTAACGATCTTATTTTTTTCTTGGGTTTGTTTTGAAGAGAGTGATCATGCTGGAGAATGACACCTTTTCTATTTACCACTTTTAACATAATTTTTCATTTACACAATCAAGTTGTTGGCAATTGATGTCTGGCATTAATGGTCCTTCCATGTTCCGATACCTTGTAATGGATGATACCTTTCATATTCCACCAAACACGGGGCAAGGACTTTTTTGGATGGAATTCTGGTTTGATGTTAGCACTGGCTTCTCATTATGTGATAACCATTGTCTTTTTCGCTTTCTGTTGTGATGCAAGACCCATTTTTTATCACTTGTAACAATGAGCTGCAGAAATAAGAGGCTTGTTATTCCTGGTTAGAAGATTGCTGCAGATGGTAGAACGTGTTCAGTTCTCAAATGTAAGCTCATGTGGAACCCAAATTCTCTATTTGAATGTTTTCCTTATTTGCTTGAGATGTTTGTGGTTAGTTGAACATGACACATTAAATTTTTGTGCTAAATCTCTGGTGCTTTGACATGGATTTGACACATCAGTCTCATTCAAAAGGTCATCATTCAGAACAGGTTGTCTTCCAGAATGAAGTTTGTCAGTTATGTCACAATCACAATCTTTTAACCTTTTTAACCACAGCTGACATGTACGAACTTTCACTGCATCTGGATACACTTCACAAATATTTTTCATTGCTTCTGTAGCAGTACTTTTCTTTCAATACTCCTACAGTAAGCAACGGCGAATATGTTGTTTCATAAAGTTCTTATCCTCCATGGGGTTAATTACTGAATGACACGCTGTCAGATAGAAGAGATCATATACTATTCTAGACAGTTCCCACTCATTCAACCTTGGTTCTGACATGATTGGTTGATTCATATTTCATAGTGGTGAGAAAATGCAATTATTTTTCAAGCACCCCCTCTCTCTCTCTCTCTCTCTCTATATATATATATATATATATATATATATATATATATAAAATTATAATTTAGGGTATCTAAGAATTAGATACCCTAAATTATAATTTTAAATAATTATTACCTTTGATGGTTTTTATTCCCATGCTGGTCATCGGATAAAATCGGTATTTAAATATCGATCTTATCCTCATTTATATATATATATATATGAGGACTTGATACAGTCCTTAAATCTGTGTCAAGTCCTCATTAAAGGCCTGTGATATGCAGGAGACTGACTGGGAGAACAATGCCTGTCATCGCCACAGATGGAGGAAGCAGGTTAAGGAGGTGGCCGACACTTTTGAGAGAGCACGTATTCTACATGAAGAACTTAAGCGTGCTGCTCGAAAGCACACTGCTGGTGTAGTGAATGGGGAAAGCTTGGTCTGCAATGTTTGCAGTCATGTATGCTTGTCGTGAGCAAGGCTCATTAGCCACCAACGGAGCCGCAAATGCAAAATATTAGTTAGTCCTAGAGTGCACAATGTTCCTGAAGGTCAGCAATGGTCTTACTCGGTCGCGAGTGGATGGCCATTATTTATATATATATATATATATATATCATCGTCATTTAATGTCCACTTTCCATGCTGAGAACTATTCTATTGGACCTCTGTCTAATCATGTCTTTTAAGGTACACACACATACATAGAAAATATGAGGTCATGGTAGGTACACATCATCATCATCATCATCATCATCATCGTTTAACGTCCGCTTTTCATGCTAGCATGGGTTGGACGATTTGACTGAGGACTGGTGAAACCAGATGGCTACACCAGGCTCCAATCTGATTTGGCAGAGTTTCTACGGCTGGATGCCCTTCCTATCGCCAACCACTCAGAGAGTGTAGTGGGTGCTTTTACGTGTCACCCGCACGAAGGCCAGTCAGGCGGTACTGGCAACGGCCACGCTCAAGATGGTGTATTTTATGTGCCACCTGCACAAGAGCCAGTCCAGGGGCACTGGCAACGATCTCGCTCGAAAATCCTACGAAGGCCAGTCAGGTGACGACTGCTGCTTTTGAGTTTGGAGCTCGACAGAGATTATCATCATCCAATCTGTTTCCAGTATTTGATGATTGTAACACAATGCAATAGAGATTTCCCTTGATGATTTCTTGTGGTTAGCTCTGCATTCAATTGCACTTGGATCATCTAATGCAGAGGTTGCAAACAACCACAAGAGTGAAACAGTTCATAGGAAACAAATTGATATAAAGTTGTGTTTATTATAATTTCTCATGTATTTGTTGTGTAAGACTCTTGATATAAAATCATGTGTTGAAGCAAATACTGTCATACTTGGGGATGGCCTTATTTTGCCAATTAAACACACGCACAATATATTTTGTATCTTCACTTCAGCTTTGTTATTATTATTATTTCAGTTTCTTTGTCTAAGCTTTTTACTCACACATTCTGTGACCCCCTAACAGTGATTCTTTATCCCACTTGTCTCTTCTTAACCCTTTAGCATTTAAACCAGCTATATCTGGCCAAAAGCATTCTGCTTGTTTTATATTAAAACTGGCCAAATCTGGTCTCTCACATCAACCCTACAATATCGTTTTAAAAATTAACAGCTACCTCATCAAAATCTCATAGCTACAAGATAATGCATGATTAGTTCAAAACAATGTGGATGAAAAAGCATTAATTTTGGCAGAATAATGCAAACACTAAATGGTTAATATGCATATTCCAAATGGAATAAGCAGAACAAGAAGAAACATGGGGGATAAAGAGTCACTGCAGAGATCACTGGCTATGTGACGAGAAAGAGCTTTGACAAAGAAATTAAAATAATAATAATAATAATGGTTTCAAATGTTGCCACAAGGACAGTATTTTTGAGGAGAGGGTAAGCTGAAGTGAAAACCAAATAATTAGTGTGTGTGTTTAATTAACAAAATATGACCATTCCCAAGTATAACAATATTCTCATATATTCCTCACTTCTTTTTTTATCTCAATCAAATCTGCCTCCACCTCTTCTCTTCATTTCCCAGTGTTTCCCTCCCCACACCTTCTTTATTGCTTTCTCTCTCTCTCTCTCTGTCTTTCCTTTTCCTTCTATTACACTTGTATTATTCTATCTAATTCTATTATTCTACCTAATTTCTCCTTTTTGTTTTGAAAGCTTTATTTTCTTCTTTCCCTCTCTTCTTTACAGCATCTCTTTCACGTTTACTTCTTCCCCGCCCCCATCCATATATTTCACTCTCTGGCATGATTACCTGTCACACAAACTTGATTATTGACCACTTCTACCTTTCTCTCCCCCACCCCATCTCTCTCTCCTTGCTTTATAATATTTTCTCTTTCACAGCTTTTAAGACAGCCACTCCTTTTTCACTTACAGGATAAACAGAAAGAAGGAAGTCAATAAAAAAATTAAAAAATTGCACATGACTTTTGTGTGTGTGTGTGTGTGTGTGTGAATATTTACTTCTGATCCTTTCTTGATTGTGCACTTCTTTTCTGTCTTGGTCCAAATCATCTAAACCAGGGGTTTTCAAACTTTTTGACTTGCAGACCCCTTTATATTTCAGGCTTTACCTTAGGGACTCCCTTATAAACGCTTATGAAATTTATACATAAATATTTGCTTAAAATAACACATATTTTTACATTTATTTATTTAACAGTATTTAACAAATAGGTTTATTGTTAATTAAAAGATTTCGATTAAAAAACATATATAAAATCAAATTGCCCATAAAAAGTATTTGCTGTCCATGGACCCCTGTCTTGTCCTTGCGGACCCCCTGTGGTCCGGGGACCACAGTTTGAAAACTCCTGATCTAAACTAATCTTTGTGCATTTATTAATGTGTTTAACTTATTATTTAATGGAACACCATGTACAGTTATTTTTGTCTACTAGTGATTTCACACACACACACACACGCTACAGGCTTCTTTCAGTTTCTCTCCACTCAAAGCTTTGGTCAGCCTGGGCTATAGTAGAAAACACTTTCCCAAGGTACCCCATAGTGGGACTGAGCCCAGGATAATGTCAGGAAGCAAACTTTTTTTTAACACATGGCCAGCCATGTCATACTCTCTTTCTCACTATATATGTATATGTACGTGTGTGCGTGTTGGGTGGATAGATAAATACTTAGACAAACAGATAGATACTTAGACAGACAGACAGATAGATAAATAGACAGACAGACAGATAGATAGATAGATAGACAGACAAATAAAATATCTGGGGAATTTTCTTTATACTTGTGGGAGATAGCATTCCATTGTGAAGTATAAGTTATTGATATAATTCAATAAAATAAAGAGCCAAACAAATTTTGGGTTAATGTAATTGACTCTGCCCTTCTCCCTAACTTTGAAGCTTATCAATATTCTATGATTCAATCTCTTTATTTGTATAAATAAGTACAAAGGGCTTATTTATAAATTTCTTATTAGTAGGTACAATATATAAAATGACTGAAACAAATCATTTCAATCAGCAGCCACACCTACCAAGTATGATAAACACTGGAAGAATATTAAACTTCAAATGTTCTTCTGTTAAGCAGAAAGGGTTCTTGACAAAAAAATTAAACATTTAAATGCCTTATTTGTGTTAATATTGATGTACCATTATAAAGTATTGTGGATATAAAAATGTCAAAGTGGTTTCGATACATATTGCACACACAAAATTGTTGTGTCTACTTTGTTAGAATTAAATGACTTGTGAATAATAAGGAGCAAGTGTGGCTGTGTGGTAAGAAGTTAACTTCCCAACCACAGGGTTCTGAGTTCAGTCCTATGGCATGACACCTTGGGTAAGTGTCTTCTACTATAGCCTTGGACTAACCAAGGCTTTGTGAGTGGATTTGGTTGATGGAAACTGAAAGAAGTCCATTGTGTGTGTGTGTCTTTGTGTCAGTGTTTGTTCCCCACCACCACTAGGCAACTAGTGATGATGTATTTATGTCCCTGTAACTTAGTGGTTTGGCAAAAGAGACTGGTAGAATAAGTATCAGGCTTTAGGAAAATAACAAGTACTGGCATCAATTTTGTTTGACTAAAATTCTTCAAGGCAGTGCCCCAGGATGGATGCAGTCTAATGACTGAAACAAGTAAAAGATAATAGATGAAAATGTCAAGAGGCTTCCAATTCATATTAAACATACAAAGCTGTTGCATCTACTTAATTAGAATTAAATGACTTGTGAATAATAAAGGGATGCATATTTAAAAAAACTGAACCAACTTGACATGAATAGGCTTACATAATTAATGAATGTAAAGGGCAGAATATGCAAACAATATATGTATATATATTTAAATATTAATGAAAAAGGTAGAAATTAAAATGCTATGTTGTTGCTTAGTTATGGTAAGTAATTAGAAAGTTTTGTTGAAGCTATGATGTCATTATCCTCCTCCTTATCATCACCGTCATTTAATGTCTGTTTTCCATGCTGACATGGGTTGGATGGTTTGAGTGGAGCCGGTGAAGCCAGAGCTGCACCAGGCTCATCTGTCTGTTCTGGCATGGTTTCTATGGTTGGATGCCCTTCCTAACGCCAACCATTCCACAGAGTGTGTATTGGTTGCTTTTTTATGTGGCACCAGTATGAATAAACGAGAAGTCAGGATATATATATATATAATAATCGTCATGCAATGAAAAAACACTTGTGTAATAATAATTGGATATTCTACCAGCAGTATATTGGATAGATAATATCCCTTGGTTGGATTCACAACCTCTAACTTTCTTGGATTTATATATATATATATATATATATATATATATATATATATATATATATATATATATGTATATATACTTCAGGGATGGCCTGAATTGGAGGTCCTTGTATATCAAGAGGATCATATTGTCACTTATTTGCATATTTATAAGTAGCTTTATCTCATTTTCTCTCTTATTTGATTTCTTATTTCTTTATTGCCCACAAGGGGCTAAACATAGAGGGGACAGACAAAGGGATTAAGTCAACTGGTACTTAATTTATCGACCCCGAAAGGATGAATGTCAAACTCGACCTTGGCGGAATTTGAACTCAGAACGTAACGGCAGACGAAATTACCACTAAGCATTTCACCCGGCGTGCTAATGTTTCTGCCAGCTCACTGCCTTAAACCTTATTTGATTTCTATGTAACCTGTCATTATTTGATGTAACCTGTCTCTTATTTGATTTCTATGTAACCTGTCATTGTAAATGCCTTTCTCTCTCAATGCTCTGCACAAAATGAAAGAAATCAATAGTAGATTAAAAGAATTGTCTGAGCATTGAACAACCATCTTAGAGGAGCCAAGAAAAATAAATACCAGTCAAAACTGAGGTGGTGGGGGTAATAAAATTGATTAATCCTCTCCCCAGCTGAAATTGCACATCTAATTGCACATCTAAATTAGATACAATTATTTAGGGTGGTGAGTTGGAAAAAAATGCTAAGCAGTTTTTCTTCTGGAACTTTACATAAAGAAGTTCAAATCCCACTGAGGTCAACTTTGCCTTCTGTCCATCCAGGATTGAAACAATAAAGTCAAAGTACTTTATTGCATCATTTCATACCTTCAAAATTGTCAGCCTTTTGCTTAAATTAAAAACTATTATTTACATTATTTTTAAGGGTGTTGTAAAAAAATGCCTTGCGATATTTTTTTCAACTCTTTAAGTTTTGAGTTCAAATTCTGCAGAGGTCAACTTAGCCTTTCATCCTCTTGGAGTCAATAAGATACAGAACCAGTCAAGCACTGAGTTTGATGCAATTGACATGTCTTCTAGCCTAGAATTGCTAGCCATGTGCCAAGGTTTGGAACCATTATTATTGATAAGGTAGCAAGCTAGCAGAATTGTTAGGACACTGGACAATATGTTTAGTGGCATTTTGTCTGTCTTTACATTCTATCTTCAAATGCTGCCAATGTCAACTTTGCCTTTCATCCTTTCATTGTTGATGAAATAAGTACCAGACAGATACTGGGATCAATGTAATTGTCTAGCCTCTCCCGCAATCAGGCTTTGTCCCTATAGAAGAAAGGGTTATTATTAATCATACTTTCAACAGTTTTATACTCTTTTACTTGTTTCAGTCATTTGACTGTGGCCATGCTGGAGCACCGCCTTTAGTCGAGCAAATCGACCCCAGGACTTATTCTTTGTAAGCCTAGTACTTATTCTAATTCTATCGGCCTCTTTTTGCCGAACCGCTAAGTTACGGGGACGTAAACACACCATCATTGGTTGTCAAGTGATGCTAGGGGGACAAACACAGACACACAAACATATGCACACACACACACACATATATATATATATATATATATATATATACGATGGGCTTAGGGTTAGTTTCCGTCTACCAAATCTACTCACAAGGCTTTGGTCGGCCTGAGGCTATAGTAGAAGACACTTGCCCAAAGTGCCACGCAGTGGGACTGAACCATGTTGTTGGTAAGCAAGCTACTTACCACACACCCACTCAAATCTTTATAATATCACCAACTCCACTTTCTTGTTCCTGAAGTGGGTGCAGCTTTGTCGTTTAGGAATGTAGAATTATATTTGTCTACTAAACCAGTTTTACTTTGTTGAGTGATTCGTTTTGCTGTTCTTTTGGTATCATTGTCACTATTTATGGTAAGCAAGTTGATAGAATCATTCGCATGCAGAACAAAATGCTTAGTGGCATCTTTTCTGGCTTTTTGTTCTGAGTTCAAATGCTGCCAAAGCTGACTTCGCTTTTCATCTTTTCAGGGTTGATAAAATAAAGTACCGGTCGAGTACTAAAGTCAATGTAGTCAATTAGCACCCTTCCCACTAAATTTCAGTCCTTGAGCCTATAATAGAAAGAATTGTTAGTATTTTGTGTGTTGTACAGAGTATGCACAATGGGAAGCATGTTATTTTGTCGGGTGGTGTTTGTTTTTAGTATATGTCATGTAATTAGAATTATGTACTTTAGTTGTGTCAGACTGAAAGTGAAGAGTATATAGCAAGTGAGAGAAGACTTGTTTTATGTATATGGACATCATTTATTGCTACATTAATACAGAAAATGTTCATGCAATGCAAAAAGGGTGTAGTGACATCATATTGGCGCCATTACTGAATCCTTAACCACGCCTGCGTGGGTTTCAACATCGAAGCGTTCCCGCTATTATTCGGTCTCTTACCAAGGCAGACAGCGACCAAGCAAGACGTCTAAGCAAGCTCTCCCATTTGAGTGTGGTTGAACCAAGTTGTCTCTATAACGACATCAGCACGAAGAACCATACATCTACATTTCAGGCTACTCTAAAACCGGACAATTAGAAGCTGTTTACCTTTTCCACCGAACAATAAATATTTGTTGTTGTTGATCAGTTTGGAGTTTCTGCGTTCGGTTCTCTTCCAATTTAATGTAGGAGAGTTAGGTGTATATCTAAAGATATATAACCCACTCTCCTAAAGTGGTGACCCCGACGTGATTCGATCATGCAGCCCGGAAATGACACATATGACAAGTGCAGAAAGTCTTTGTGAGAAATTCAACTTTCAGGCTGATTATTGCATATCAATACATATTCTTGTTGCCATTTTATGTTTTCTTCTATTGTGCCAGGCTGAATATGTAGCTGTGAAAACATCTATGTGTAGAGAGTGAACATCACAACTCAGCAGTTTTCTTGCTCAAATGAGCTGTATTTGTAGGCTGTGTCCACGAAGGTTCTAGTCATGCCACCAGACTATCATGTGAACAGCAGCTGTTGATTGGACCAAAATTGGGTTTGCGTACAGGATCAACTTATGATTTCTATGTGGCAAAAAACATGGGGTCGAATTCAACTGTAACAAGTATGTACTTTGTAGATCATGTTATTTTATTGAGGGTGTGATTGTATATGGTTATGTGTTGTTTGCAGAGAGGACACTTGTGTTTTGCTGAATAGAATGAAAGTTTATTTTGCAGGATGTGGACTGTACCTAACACGTTTATAGATTGATCTGTTGTTCTTGTGACAAAATAAGAAAATAGCTGTTATCATTGTTCTAATTCTCAAATGAAATCATTTATCTGATTTCATTAATAATTCCTAAATATTAATTACGTTGATGACGTCCATAAAACATCTTTAACAAAAGTCGCCAACTTTTTTTTCATTTTGCCCTACGGACAGGTTTCATCACAAGATAATTTTTCCATGGACCAGAGGATAACACGCGTAACATAATACAACAACGTGCATAATATACAATTAACCATCATACACACACATTTATATACACACAACACACATAATACATACATATATGCATGTATGTGTGTTAGGCACAATCGCTAGCGGCATTTCGTCTGTGTTCAAATTCTGCCGAGGTCTACTTTGCCTTTCCTTTCGCAGTTGATAAATTAATTACCAGTTACGTACAGTAGTCGATGCAATCGACTAGCCCCTTCCCCAAAATTGCTGGCCTTGTGCCAAAATTTTAACCGAATTATTATTATTATTATATATAATGCTAAAAATATCCTGTTGATGACGATAGCTAATGAAATAAAAGTGAAACTGAAAAATTTATTCTTTCTGTGCGGCATGGTGGTAGGGAGCCACCTGGTCTATAGAATCTAGCTTAGCTATTCTGTTAATCAATCTATGAATGAATTTAAAGTATTTGCAGTCACGCAATATATTTATATACAGCTGGCAGAAAATGAGAACAATTCGAAACAGATATTAGTTAAAAAAAACAGAAACAAAAAAAGCAAAATTGTTTAAAGCGCCCTTATTTAACGTTAATATTGTTGTTAGTTGGCACTCCGTCGCTTACGACGTTGAGGGTTCCAGTTGATCTAATCAACGGAACAGCCTGCTCGTGAAATTAACATGCAGGCTGTGTACCTTTAATGTAGTTCTCGGGGATATTCAGCGTGACACAGTGTGACAAGGCTGACCCTTCGAAATACAGGCACAAGAGAAACAGGAGGAAAGTTGTGGTGAAAGAGTACAGCAGGAGCCTCGTGAAGCTTTAGGTGTTTTCGCCCTAACCACTGGGCCATTGCGCCTCCACAACGTTAATATTAATATAATATTATTAAGAATCGTGACTGAAGTGGATTGCTTTCTAAGGGAGGAAAAAAATTGAGAATAGTTATTTGGAGTTACTTCCCATTATGCTGTAGCTCTTTGATGTCAATAAACCACGTTGTGGAATTCTTTCACACAATTAATTATTTCTTATTACGATGGCATCATTTAAGAATACATTTATAAAACAATATCCACGTTCTCAAGAAGTCACTGCTGATAACCTTTATTGGAAACTAGAACCTGCAATAATTAAACGTGAGTACGGGGCAATCAGTTTCATAGACTTTTCTCATTTTGAACCGTATAATTTCGCCGTTACCAATTACACGCGCTTACATATTTATAATTCGCAGACGAATCAAATCGTAAAGACTTTTTCTCGATTCAAACAAAATACATACAGTGGATGTTTCCGTTCCGACGGCAATCTTTTAGTAGTTGGAGGTGACGAAGGAATTGTACGATTATTAGGTGTTGAGAAAGATTTTCGGTTACGAACATTCAAGGGACATACTGCACCCGTACACGTGTCTCGCTTCACGGCTGATAATGTTCGAGTGTTTTCCGGATCAGATGATTTAACTCTGCGACTATGGGATGTACCAACGGAAACTTGTATTACTACATTCCAGGAACATAAAGACGTCATCCGATGCGGTGCTAATCCAGCTGCTAGTCCGGATATCATCTTATCTGGAGGTTACGATCACTTGATCAAAATGTTCGATACGAGACTTCAAGAAAGCGTTCTTACCGTTGATCATGGATACCCCGTTGAAAGTGTCCTCATGTTTCCTTCTGTTGGGCTTTTCTTTTCAGCTGGTGGCAATTGTATTAAAGTGTGGGATGCTTTAGCCGGTGGTAAGTTACTAAAAACTATTTCTCACCACCATAAATCTATTACGTCTTTGGGGTTCTGCAGTGACTACAAGAGACTTCTGTCTGGATCTTTAGACAGACATGTGAAAATGTACGATACTGTAAGCTACCAAGTTGTAAACACCTTCGATTATCCTGGGCCTATACTCAGTGTAGCCGTTTCTCCAGACGATAGTGTTATTGTGGCTGGTACTACAGATGGATTACTGTCTATACAACACCGCAAAAAAGAAACCGATGCTACAACAACGGAACCAGAGAAACGAGTTAACAAATCGTCGTACCGATACAGAATTAATACTGGAAAGTATGTCGCCTCTGAAAAAGATGATTTAGTTATTGCGAACCCCAAAAAGAAATTCTTACCTAAATGGGATAAACAACTTAAGGCATTTAAGCACAGCAGTGCTTTGGACTCTGTGTTGGATATTCGCGTGCGTATGAAACATCCTGAAATCACTGTTAGTGTTATGCAAGAATTGATACGTCGGAATGTTATCAAATCGGCTTTACTTGGGCGAAATGAGCGCCAATTGTTAGTGTTACTCAAGTTTATCAGTGTTAATATACGAAACATGAATTTTATGTCAACCCTTGTAGATGTTACAAACATTATTTTAGATCTGTATTCTACAACTTTCCAAAAATCCAGTAATTGCTCGGAGAGCTTAATTAAATTCCACCGATTAATTAACAATGAACTGAAATATCTCAAGATATGTTCAGAAACTCTAGGAATGATTGACTTAATATTTGCAGCAGCAGAACTTAACACCACACGTAAAGAAAATGGTTCAGGAATTTTACATTGAAATGTTTTGTTGAAATATATTTTTCTGATATTTGACATAGATTAAAAATTAAGCAAAATTTTTTATCCGTTGTTTGTTACTATTCTTTTAATTAGGCCTCACAAAAGGAGCAGTTAAAACTATTTTTCTTGCTTATTTTGAAATCTAACTTCTATAGAGTTAAAATGTGAATTTTTTCGTTGTGGCTTTTGCAAAGTTTTGATTGGAATTCTGTTTTTACGGGCACTTTTTCCTTATTAACCCTCATCACATGTCATTTATTTTTACATTGGCCCTTTTGATATGACAAAACATAGACAGTAATTTCAAATTATAATTTACAGAATATTCATTTGAAAACTATGAACAATGACCATACAATATAAAACAGTTTTTATTTTTTAGAAAGATCACCCATGTACCTTCATGATCACAGGTTTAGTTTCCATAAAACCAGCTCCAATGGTGACTTATCTTTTGTTGTGCATCAGTTGGCTTCCTTGAAGGAATCTGGTGAAGGCAGTGTTGTTATCCTCAATGCCAACAAAGGTTTCAACTGTATCTAGTATGAGATTCTCCTATTGAAACATTTTGCCTGTGGGTTCCACCTGTCTTTCGTCTCATGGATTAGTAGCTTTCTCTTAGGGAATGCTATTGCCACATAGAGCTCTTTCTAGCAACTCCGGTTTCACTTTTATCTCCTACTCTCTTCCTTCTGTACATCAATAACTTGATTTTATCATATTCATCAAAGACCACTCTTATGCAGATGATATTACACTTCATTCTTTCCTCACATTCTCCAGCTTGCATTATCCAATTGCAATCTAGACACCACATGCCAAACACACACTGACTCTAAGAACAGAGACACTGAAAGCGTTTTCTAATGAGAATTTGCCAATCTTGTCTTTGAACAGCAAGGAAACACAAACACTGCCTATATCAAGTAAACCTCTTTGCACCACAACTTCTCTTAACTATGAGCAGCACTTAGCTAGTGTTCAAATTTGTTCTAATAATTGGATCACATTGTCACTGATTCTCTTTGGAAGAGCACTCCTTAACATAGCTCCGCTTGCATCCCAATGACTGGCCCTTGTTTAGGGCCAGAAGATACTTCGTCCCAACAATTCTTGATTATCTACAGAACTCAGGTAAGGGGTACAGTGGAGTATTGTTCTCACAGCTTTGATGGTACTGCTGCTGTACACATAGACATTCTAGACAACATCAAGAAAATGGCTACCTGACTGATTAGCATAAAGTTACAGACCACTCCAATATCTAGCCCACAGATGTGCTGTCTCCTCTGCCTCTTTTTTTTACTACTACTATGCTCTTTGGAGCCAGCTTGGCTCATGCCCCTTGCTTTCAGGCATTCCCTTCCTAGTCATCTCTCCTCTCATCATTCTTCATATGTACAAAGGTTAAAAAGAAATAATGGTATCAATGCCACTAGTCTAGGAAGGTTGGCAAAAACCACAGACACTGTTTCTTCTTCCAGACCCAGTGAGTAAAACCAAAAATATGGTTATGAAAAATGTCATCAGGTAAACTCTTGTAAGTTGAAAAGAGAATGTCTGAAGTCAGAAGCATGGCGTGATGTTTACTTGTCTCTCTTTTATGAGTTTATTTGTAATGTTCAACACAGTCCAGATTTATCAGATCCTATCAAACTGTCCAACCCATGCCAGCATAGAAGATGGACATTAACCGATGATGATGCTGCATTGTTGGAATTTACAGAATGAAGGTTGTAGTTTATCATATAATGGTTTGGCAGTAACTCTCCTTTCACTGTAATGTTTGCCATTATATATACATACAACAAAACATCACCCAAAATAGTGGCGATGGTGAACTTTGAGGATGTCATGACAAAAAAAAATCCATAAAAAAACAATACATTCTTTTGAGAATGGTAAATGAAATTGGAGGAAATAATTATATTAATTGTGTGTTCATTTGTTTATGGGTTGGATTCATCAATCCTTACAAATTCATATTTTTGTTTCTACATCTCATCAAGTTCCATTCCAAGTAAGAACAACTTGAGACTATACATATTTTATATATCAATTAAATACAAGACAGGTGCATTCCTGGAGCCCTCATGTGTCCAGTGTGATGTGTTTCATTTATTTCAGTCATCATTATCATTTTTATGTCCATGTTTCCTTTCTTCCATGGTTGAACAAGTCCTGTCCAAAATAGCATACTAGCATTTGTTGCATTCCTTGGTCATTTCTTTTATGAGTTTCAACTCCCGGAGATCAGTTTTCACCACTTCTTCCTACTGTCTCCCTTGATCTTCCTCTTCCTTTGGATTCTTCCAGACAAATTTCTTGGCACTTCTTCACCCAGTTGTCATCAGCCATATGTATCACATGTCCATACCAGCATACCTGTCGCTCTTAAATATTACAATTCTTTCTATACCCAGTTTTTTTCTCAGCTCATACACAATAACATTCTTTTCAAACTTCACACACCCTCTCTATTCAGTGCCCAAACCTCACTACCATACAACATAACAGTTCTTACACAAGCATCATGCAATCTACCATTTTCACCTCCAACTTAGTCGCGTGCCTGTGTTTCGCTTATTTTTTTGTGTATTTTTTACTACATAAATGTCATCAACTGCCTACCCTGACTAATTACTGATGGCACATGCCTGCTCTGGACCCTTGGGTTCCTTTCCTGGAATCTATTAAGTTGCAAACCGGATGTAGCCTGAATGGTTAAGAAATTCTCTTGGAATCACAATGTCTCTGTTTTAGTCCCACTGTGTGACCTCTTTAGCAAATGTCTTTTACTATAGCTTTCGGTCAACCTAAGCCTTATGAAATAAAACTGGGCAGATGGAAAGCATGTGAAGGTGCATGGCTTAGTCAGTCAAATTCACTCACAAGACATGGGTTTGCTCAAGGGTCTAGTAGAAAACACTTGCCCAAGGTGTCACACAGTGGGACTGAACCCAAAACCATATGGTTGCAAAGTGAACTTCGTAACTTCACAACCATATCAATAGCAACAATATAATGGACTTAAGGCAGCACACTGGCAGAAATGTTAGCATGCCGGGCGAAGTGGTTACTGTAGTTTGTCTGTCTTTATGTTCTGAGTGCAAATTCCACTGAGGTGAACTTTGTCTTTCATCCTTTCGGAGTCAATAAATTAAGTACCAGTTGCATACTGGGGTCAATCTAATCGACTGGCCCCCTCCCCCAAAATTTCGGGCCTTGTGCCTAGAGTAGAAAAGAACAATATAATGGACCTTGGATTGTTGACCAGTTGTACTCTGGCACCCAATTGAATTGGTCAACCATTGTTGAACCGCTTCCATTCTTTCTCTTTCTAATAAATATTTTCAGTCTTTTTTTTTATGAGTGAAATACAAAATAAGAACAGCAATCATTTTTTTGTTTTGATAAGCTTTATACATTTTTCACTTTAAGAAAGCCAAGTGTCTCGTGTTATATGATGAGAAATTGTCATCAGTTTTGTTGTAGAGAATCTTTTTAGAAGCTATTGGAGATATTGTGACATCCAAATTTAAAGGAAGAGTTGGTTTTCTGAATGGTGGGTTCATCAAGGCCTGATTGATATCTAAGTACTCTGAAATATAAAAAAAAAAACATCAATTACATTATATATATATATATATATATATACTTTAACTTTAATGGTTTCATTTTCATATTGAGACTACTACAGTGAAACTATACTCTCACATATATACAGGCATACATACATACATGCATATATATATCTGCACAAATGTATCCATATACATGTATATATATATCTGCACAAATGTATCCATATACATGTATATATATATATAGAGAGAGAGATGTATATGTATACATGTAATATGTACACATATATACATGCATACAGATATCTATATATATATATACCCATACATACACATGCACATAAACACACTAGTCATTTTTTTTTTATCCAAAACTACGTCAAAAGTACTGAATGGATCTTTATGAAATTTGGAAATTATATTCTATGCATAACGACCATAACCCCCTTGAAAATTCATATATTTTTGATGATGATGAAATTTTAACCTTAGATATTACACACAAATAAAATAATATTTCTAAAATTTCTTCTTTTTAGAAGTTACAAAGACCCCTTCATGGGCACTTCACACCCACAATTTAGTCATTTTCCTAAGCAAAGATGAATACAGTTGTACTATTGGAAGCTATAGGGTCACCCAAACATAACAGATGAGTATTATTTGTAATTCAACGGTACAACAGTGTAAAACTATCCTTTCACATATACTTACATTGTGATTTCTGCAATGTGGTGCATACATTGTCAAGTAAATGAGACACATCTTTGCCTCCACTGATTCACTTGCAAAGTGTTGAGTAAAATTATTTCGTTGCAGACCTCCTTTGAGTCTTTTTATTATCACTGGGTCACACATAGTCCCCAGTTGGTAACACTGATTTCAAGGCCTTCCCAGATGAGTGACTGGTTGTTCTAAGACATTTATTGATTGTAAATTTTTTCTGCCCAGTTACCTATCGACACTTTCATTTCCCTTTACTCCAAACGTCACACGTTATTTCAATTGGGTCATGCCCTTCCAATTGCTATACATCCGTAATGCATCTTACAGCTGTGCCTGTCACCGGTATGGTGAGGAATCCTACATTGGGGAGTAGTAACGACTAGGCTAGGGTAGCTGACTGATTATCGTGATCAGATTCCCAACAATTCAACTTCTCTGGTTGACATTAACACACCCACCCCCAATAGGGGCCTTAACTCCCACATTTTTCAGCTCCATGAGCTCCATTTTCAGGAGCAAAATCCTTTTTACAGGGTCCATAACACTGGAATTTTGGAATGTGCACATAAATATCAGTAGTATGCGACACATGTGTCATGATTACATAAAAAGGATTTGATATGGGGAGAAAAAAATCATACATACTCTTATTTGCTGGGGCTAGAAAACTTCTGGATCTTAAACTCAAATTCTCTGATACTTCTTTAATAAGACTGCTGCCAAAGAGTCGCTTGAATAAAAATAAAAAACAAAAATATTAACATTATAAAAAAAAAAATCAAGATAAAATGAAGACACTTGCTCAAGATGCTATATGGTGTGACTGAACCCAGAACCAAGTGATTGGGAAGCAAGCTGCTTAACCACACAGCCATACCTGTACCTACATATACACAGAACTAAAATTCAGAATTTTAATTTTAGAAACGGTAGATGCTTACCAATGGGGTATGTCTCTCATCTCCATTCTGAGTAAGCAGTTTGGAAGAACTTTTCGACATTGGCATATTGCTTCTGTTTAGAATTAGTTTGCCAGGGGCTGTTACTTTGATATTTCTCCAAAATATTTTGTTTATTAAACCATCTAAACAGAGACAAAAACAAACCATTCTAATGTAGGCACAAGGCTTAAGACAAAAACAACATCAAAAACAAAGTTTAGTGTTCCACCCTTTTGATACCAACCCACCCGTGACTACCTCTGTGGTCCTCTGATACACACTTACTGTTTTGAAGTGATCTAAATTAAAATATTACATCCAAATATCACTTATTTATGCTCCAAATACCAGCTTAATAACACAACCAAGTTATTTTGCTGAATTCTTTATTATTACTCTTTTACTTGTTTCAGTCATTTGACTGCGGCCATGCTGGAACACTGCCTTTAGTCGAACAAGTCGACCCCAGAGCTTATTCTTTGTAAGCCTAGTACTTATTCTATCGGCCTTTTTTGCCAAACTGCTAAGTTACGGGGACATAAACACACCAGCACCGGTTGTCAAGCGATGTTGGGGGGACAGAGACACACAAACATATACACACACACACACACACATATATATATATATATATACATATATACAACAGGCTTCTTTCAGTTTCCGTCTACCAAATCCACTCACAAGGCTTTGGTTGTCCCAAGGCCATAGTAGAAGACACTTGCCCAAGGTGCCACGCAGTGGGACTGAACCCGGAACCATGTGGTTCGTAAGCAAGCTACTTACCACACAGCCACTCCTACGCCTATTGTCAATATTGAAAGAAAAAATCAGGAAGCTGGCAGAGTCATTAGCATGCTGGGCAAAATGCTTAGCAGCATTTCGTCTGATTTTACATTCAGAGTTCAAATTCTGCTGAGGTCAACTTTGCCTTTTATCCCTTCAGGGTCGATTAAATAAATACTAGTTGGGCAATGGGGTTGACATAAACAACTAAACCCTTCTTCTGAAGTTGCTGGCTTTGTGCCAAAACTTGAAACCAATATTAACTGGAACAAAAAGGCAGTGAGCTGGCAGAATCGTTAGCACCTAGATGAAATGCTTAGTGGTATTTCGCCCATCGCTATGTTCTGAGTTCAAATTCCGCCGAGGTTGACTTTGCCTTTCAACCTTTCAGGGTCAATAAATTAAGTACCGGTTACACACTAGGGTTGATGTAATCGACTAGTTCCTTTCCCCCGAATTTCAGAAAGGATTAGCATGCTGGGCAAAGTGTTAACAGGCATTTCATTGTATCTTTACGGTCTGAGTCCAGATTCTGTCAAGATTGACTTTGCTTTTCATCCTTTCAAGATTGATTAAACAAATACCAGTCAAGTATCATTTAATGTAACCAACTTACCCTTTTCCTTGAAATTGCTGGCCTTGTGCCAAAATTTGAAACCAATATTAACTGAAACAAAGGCAGGATACTTCAATAGAAATATGGAAAGGTAAGGGTTAAATATAAAGTGCGTATGGCATCTTTTATCTGCTTTTTTTTTCTCTTTTGTTTCAATTATTAGACTGTGGCTATGCTAGTCTGGTACTTATTCTATCAGTTTGTTTTTGCCAAACTGCTAAGTTATGGCAAGGTAAACATACCAATACCAGTTGTCAAGTGGTAGGGGAGGAACAAATACAGACAAGAAGACACGTACACACATATACAGGGTGGTCCAAAAGTAGGTTTACAGTTATCACGTAGGCACTTTAAATTTCAATCTTACAAACTGAAATGGGAGCTTGACAAAATTAAGTAAATTAGCATAAAATAATGGTTTCATATTTTTTTTATAATTAAAATCTAAACTGTTAATATATGAATGCGAAAAAGATAGTTGAATAACTGTAAACCTACTTTTGGGCCACCCTGTATACATATACATATATGTATGTATGTATGTATGTATATCATCATCATCATCACTTAACATCTATTTTCCATGTTAGCATGGGTTGAATGGCTTGACACGGGCTGCACCAGGTTCCATAGCTGGTTTTGGCTTGGTTTCTATCTGTGTGTGTGTGCATGCGGCGGAATTTGAACTCAGAACGTAGCGATGGGCAAAATACCACTAAGCATTTCATCCAGGTGCTACCAAATCCACTCATAAGGTTTTGGTCAGCTCAAGGTTATAGTAGTTGACACTTGCCCAAGGTGCCATACAGCCATGTCTGGTTATATATTTAACAAGTTTGTTTTATAATGATGTAGCTCTGGGTTCAATCCCACTATGCAGCAACTTGGGGACGTGTCTTTGATTGACCTGGCATTTCGAGTGAAATTGGGTAGGCAGGTAGAAGCCCATCAGACTCTTCCTGTTCTTAGGTGACTGACTTAACCCTTTTGTTACCATATTTCTGTTAAAATACACTGTCTCTGTTGCAGTTTATTATGAAAATAATGAAGAATTTTGTAAAACAATTTAATCATTATCAAGCTGGTGTTTGGATCATGATTTTAACATGAAATTTTGATAGATCTTAATTCAGATGACTTTAAACAAAGAAGTTTGTATCAAGACCAAGGGCAGCTTAAGGTATGTTGGTATTAAAAAGATTAATTCACTGCCTGGTTTACCAACATCCTTTGGCCCTTAGGTGACTTTAGCAAAGTCCACTCTGTCACTAATGTTTGGACCACATTCCCAATCCAAGAATCACTGCCTCCCTCACATCACCAATCAGAGGATCACAACATCCCTTTCTCCTACTTGTTTCAAACACCCTTCAACAGGCCATGGCTGCCCTTCCTCTTCTCACTTTGTCATAACAAAATTTATTAGAACGAAATGAAAACATTAGGTTTGTAAGAAAAATATTTCCTTCATACCAATGCCATGTAAAAGCGCCCATGCCCGTATCACATTAAAAGCACCCAGTACACTCTGTAAAATGGTTGGCATTAGGAAGGGCATCCAGTTGGAGAAACCATGCCAAAACAAACAAATGGAATCAAGTGCAGCTCTGCAACTCCTGTCAAACTGTCTAACTTATGCCAGCATAGAGAATGACAATGATGACAATGAAGCATTGTTATCATCATGTATTGTACATTTTTTGCAGCACATTGATGGCACTACAGCAAAAGTCTTCTCAATCAACTGCAAATTCTCCCATTGGATGAAGACAGCATAATTTTCTTTGAACTTTCTTGTAGTGTTTTCTTGGCAGAGATATTTCGTGGTTTGCCATTTCCTTCCCCAACTGGATAGCTGTTGGCCCACAAGGAGCTAATCAATCCTCAACAGGTATTTAGTCCTGCTGGGTGTCCAGAAACCCTCCTCACAAGAGTAGCAAGCTGTTCAAGTGGGAGAGCTGGTTTAGCCACTGACCACAGAACAGGTAGTTCTGGTTTACATGGTCCCAGGAGCAGGTCTCATCAGCCTGTGATGAGATCCCTAACCTGACTTCCATTTTACAAGCATAGATTCATTAAAATGTATAACCATGTCCAATATACTAATCAAGCTAATTAAGATGGATATTAAAATTTTCATTAGCCTGGTAAGGCAGCAAGCTGGAAAAATTGTTAGCACATTGGGAAAATGCTTACCAGCATTTCATCTGTCATAACATTCTGAGTTCAAATGTTGCCAGAGTCGATTTTGCCATTCATCCTTTTGGGGTCAATAAAATAAGTACCAATTGAGCACTAGGATTGATGCAATCAACTTAGCCTCTCCCTGAAGTTGCTGGCCTCGTGCCAAAATTTGAAACCAGCTATTTTCATTTCAAAAAAACACACACAAAGAGATACATGAAAATATCCATCTTTTCATGAATTTGTTATGGTTTCCTCATTTTCTGCTTATCTTTTTTACTTGCTTCGGTCATTGGACAGCAGGTTTGCCAGGGAACTGCCTTGAAGGGTTTCAGTCAAAACAAACTGACCCCAGTCTACCAAATCCACTCACAAGGGGTTGGTTGACTCAGAGCTATACCAGAAGTGTCCCAAGATGCTGCACAGTGGGACTGAACCTGAAACCACGCGGTTGCAAAATGAGCTGCTCAAACCTTTAGAGTTTAAACTGGCCATATACAGCCCAAAATGTTCTATCTGTTTTACGTTCAAACTGACCAGATCTGGCCACCTACCTAGTAATGTCATTCAAATCATAAACAATCACATCATCAAAATATCAAAGCTATGAGATAATGCATGATCCATTCAAACCAATATGAATGAATAAGTATTGTAATTGACAGAGTAATTTGAGTGCTAAAGGGTTAAACACACGGCCAGGCCTGTTCCTATATTTTTGTGTACTCAAATAGTTTTATTTACTTGATTTCAGAGCGTTTTTATTTTGATCTTGTCCTCTTCCAACAACGTGAAGGCTAGGTGGCTGTTCAGTAGACCTATTGCAGAATAAAATACGGTTCTTGCCTATCTGTCGGTTATTTAGTGCAAGAGTTTCTGGAAGCAAGACAAAAGAAAAGAAAGAAAGACTTATGAAAAATGAAGTGATGAGAGAGCTTCTGGCTGGGGACTCAACCTGCTAGAAATAATAGCCAAATATCCTTTCAAATCTCTACCTACCATCATATATATGTGAAGGTATGAGTGTGCATGCATGCATATATACATACATATACATGCATGCATATATACATACATACAAACATACATACATACATACAAACATACATACATACATATATATATATATATACATATATTTATATACATGCATAAATAAAGACATACGTAAAAAAGAGGGGTTTTAAAAAGAATTCTTGATACAGGCACAATATTTGAAGAAAGATTTTCTTTAATTTAAAACTATAAATTTTATGAAAGAAATCTTTAAAAAAAATACAGAATGACTTAAATTTTTTGGAAGAAGTGTTCACAAAAAAGAAGCACTTTGAATGTTAGCAGCTTTTGAAGTGCATGTGTTATGGGATAATGTGTACAGCAAAAAAAGGTTGCTTCTTGTAGCAGTGTTGACTATTTCTGGTTTAGAATTCCTAAAGAGTATTCTTCCTTTGCTTTACATAGTTTATCATTTTCTTCCTTTATTTTGAAAAAAAGGGAATATTTTGAATTTTTCATTTGCGCATATTCTTTGATGTTCACCACATGGAACATTTCTAAAAGATAAACTTTTGACTTATGAACCCTAACCTGTCGTATTAAATTTTGATCCTGTTTCATCCCATTATTCTCATTGTGCTCTGGATATGCGATGCAGTAAATGAGGTTTTCTTTTGTTTTGCTATTCATGTTGTATTAATCTTTAATCCCTTCCTATTCTTAAATCTTTTGGGTTTTTTCCCTGTTTTAATATATCATAATTTCTACAATAAAGTCTTCATATTTTTTTTTTACCTGCATTATTTCTTCTGATGTGAATTTCGCCTTTGTTAAGAGTCTTTTAAAATCTGGTGGTTGTCCTTAGCTATTGATAATTTGGGATTTTTTAAAATTATTTTCGGAGGTTTAATGATTAGTGCAGGATTGGAAGGCATTATTTGGCTGAATGTAAACTGTTATGGTTTTCAGGATTACAAATGACTACAAAATGAATATTTATGTTTTTACTTTTGTCTTTGCTCTCATTTACTAAATTTATTGGGTATTTTTATTTCTGAAGCAATATTTTTAGTTCACTCATTCATTTCTCTCATGAAATAAGAGACTCCTTACTTGAGTGAAAATCAGGTAAAGGTTAGTGTCAGTAAGAACATATAGCAATAAAACAAAACCTCAGTAACATATTCATCTAACTCATACTAGCATGGAAAAACAGATTTAAGCCCAGATATCCTATCTGTTGTTTGTTCAAACTGGCCATATTGGACCTTTCACATCTACCCTACAATGTCATTCTAAAAATAAACATTTTGTACATCAAAATTTTAATGCTACAAGATAATGCATGATTAATTCAAAACAAAATGAAAAAATAAACATTACATTTGACAGAGTAATTTGAATGCTAGAGGGTTAAAAATGAATGAATGCATGTATGTATGAACGATGGCTGTTTCATGGTTAACAGAATAAAAAGCTGTCAAAGAATAAAAGTGAAAATAGTTTTATACTTCTGGGAAGCAGCGTGTTATCTTCAAGTTCCTTTGTTAGATATTGGAAGTAATTTCTCTACAATTAACACAAAAAAAGAAGAAACAAATAAAATAAATTATTGACAAAATTCCAAAAGTTATAGAATAGAGAATTATTTTGAAAAATAGTTTATTAGGTCGCTAATGTATTTATTTAACGAAGGTGTTCTTTTTGTCAGTCTTATACAAAATTCCAAGTGGAGGCGCAATGGCCCAGTGGTTAGGGCAGCAGCCTCGCGGTCACAGGATCGCGGTTTTGATTCCCAGACCGGGCATTGTGAGTGTTTATTGAGCAAAAACACCTAAAGCTCCACGAGGCTCCGGCAGGGGATGGTGGCAAACCCTGGTGTACTCTTTCACCACAACTTTCTCTCACTCTTACTTCCTGTTTCTGTTGTGCCTGTAATTCAAAGGGTCAGCCTTGTCACACTGTGTCACGCTGAATCTCCCCGAGAATTACTCTGTTGTCTTACATATCAATGGTGTTTTTATTGTTTTATAAACAAACTGTTTCAGAATAAAAGATAGATTCATGGGAATTCTAAAGATTTACATCTAAATATTACTCACACTGTCCTCCAATGACAACTGTCTTGTAGTCTGAGACTTGCTAATATTCAAATCAGATGCCTTGGAATATTTAACTAACTGACTCTGGAAGAAAATATAAATTATTGTTAATAAAACCTGCAAAGCCTTTAGAGATAATTTCCAACACAGAGTGTTCAACACATACATGTGACTCATCGTTTAATGCCTGTTGCCCATGCTGTCATGTGTCGGAAGCTTTGAACAGAGCTGGCAAGCTGGGGAGTGGCACCTGACTCTAGTCTGATTTGGCATGGTCTCGACTGTTGGATGCCCTTTCTTAACATCAACCACTTACAGAGTGTGCTGGGTGCTTTTATGTGGTGTTGTTTGGGCACTTTTATGTGGTGTCACATGGTGCCACATGGGTGGTTTTACGTGGAACAATATGGGTGGTTTTACGTGGCACCACATGAGCGCTTTTACATAAGACTGCCATGAGTGATTTATGCCACCAGAGGGACTGCTGCGGAGTATGGGTCTTCTTGAGTATAGCACGGTGCCAGGTATCTTGCCCCTTTGTCATCTTGCCTGAAAGGTTCAGTACCCTGAGGTCGATATAAGTATGTATCTACCTACCTCAACCCTTCCCTCCCTCAATCCCTACCTACTTACAGACCTATCTATCTGTCTGTCTGTCTGTCTCTCTCTCTCTCTCTCTATTAATCTATCTGTCTATGTATGTATGTATATAAGTGCAGGCGTGGCCATGTGGTTAATAAGTTTGCTTCCCCACCATATGGCTTTTAGGTTCAGTCTCACTGTATAGCATTTTGGGCCACACAGTTGGACTGAACTATAGTGTCATTCAATCTTCTATTATAACCCTGAACCAACCAAAACCTTGTGAGTGAATTTGGCAGAAGGAAACTGAAAGAATCCCATTGCACTAAACAGAATGCTTCATGTATTGTGTATTTAGGCTGAGTTGGATCCTTTTATGCTGAGGTGAATTTAGCCAATTGCTGTCTTAATAGATTGATAAAATAAGTACTAGACATTACTAGAGTTGATACGAAAGAGAAAAACAGTTGAAGGTGGTACTCCATGATGGCCACAAACCAGTGATTGCAACCAGTAAAAGAAGAAGCAATGATATACCTACCAGTTCAGATTTTCTGATATCAGATTTACTATTCTGAAACAAAAGAATTGAAAGAGTTAAACAGAATAAAAACAAGATCAAGTAAGACAAGACCCAACTAAACCTCTTTATGGTCTGTGTTCAAATCCTATCAAGATCAACATTGTCTTTCAATCTTCTGAGGAGGATGATAATGGTAGATTGATCGAATTGTTAGATCATTGCACTAAATGGTTTTGCATTTTTTGTTCTACCTCTTTACATTTTGAATGTGTTGGCATGATAAAAAGCACTGGTGATGGTGTCATGTAAAAATCACCATATATGGTGCCATATAAAAAGCACTGGTGAGGGTGTCACATAAAACGCACTGGTGACGGTGCAATGTAAAAAGCACAGGTGCTGGTGCCATGTAAAAAGTACAGGTGATGGTGCCATGTAAAAAGCACAGGTGCTGGTGACATGTAAAAAGCACCCAGTACACTCTGTAAAGTGGTTGGCATTAGGAAGGGCATCCAACTGTAGAAACCAAGCCAAAACTGACTATGGAACCTGGTGCAGCTCCTGGCCTTGCCAGCTCATATCAAAGTGTCCAACCCATGCCAGCATGGTTTGACAAGTCTTCTCAAGCACAGCAGATCACCAAAGGTCTTGGTCGCAAGTCATTGCCTTTGTGAGGTTAAAAGTTCGAAGATCATGCTTCAACACCCCGTCCCATGTTTTCCTTGGTCTACCTCTATCACAGGTTCCCTCCACAGCTAGATATCAGCACTTCTTTACACAACTGTCCTCGTCCATATGCATCAGATGACCATACCAGTGCAGTCGTTTCTCTTGCACACCATATCTTAATACCTCTTATGCCTAATTTTTCTCTCAAGATAGTTACATTCTGTTGAACATGCACACTGACATTGCACATCCAGCGAAGCAGACAGGCTTCATTCCTATCAAGCCTACACATGTCCTTGGCTGTTATAGCCCATGTCTCATTTAGCATGGTTTCTATGGCTGGATGGCCTTCCTAACACCAACTACTTTACAGAGTGTGCTACGTGACACCACACAGGTGCTTTTATGAGGTGCCGCATAGATGCCTTTATGTGGCACTGCCACGAATACTTTATACCACCAGAGGGACCGATCCTAAGACTTCTGCTGTGGAGTATGGGTCTTCTTGAGTACAGCAAGGTGCCTGCTATTTCGGTCCTTTGTCATCTTGCCTGAAAGGTTCAGCATCTTGAGGTCGTTCTTCAGTACTTCATCCCATGTCTTCCTTGGTCTCCTACTTCCACATGTTCCATCTACTTTGAGAGAACAGTGCTTTTTTATGGAGCTGTCAGCATTCATCAGTATCATATGACCAAACCAGCACAGTCCCCTCTCTAGCACACAGCAACTAATTCTTCTTATGCCTAAGTTCTGTCTCAAAACACAAGCACTCTGTCGAACATGTAGACATACAAAACACATTACACATTCGGCAGAGCATACTAGTCATGTTCCTTTCTAACCTTCATATCCATTCTAGCCTTCTGCATCCAGGCCCCACGTCTCAATACCATGTAGAATTGCTGTCCGTATACATGCATCATACAATCATCCTGAAGAAACCTTTTGTGGCCAACAAAGGTAACAGCTCTTTGAATTTCCCCCCTCCTATTCTTATTCTAGCTATCACACTCTCCGTGCATCCACCCCCACTACTAATTTGGACCCCCAGCAGAAATTATCTACTACCTAGAATGAGCCACCAGGATATTTGAAAGAATCAATTTCCTGTGTCTCTAAAGTTTTTATTGATCCTGTGCATCCTCCACATATGTAAACTATCTTCTCTGATAACCTTCCTATTAATCCACTGCACCACAGGGCTTGCACAAATTGAAGCTTCTGTTTCTGGTTTAAGATCACTTTTCTGCATCCATAACCGCCTCTTCCATAATTAACTGATCCTCCTGTATTTGCTTTTACCCAAAGCCAGGAACTTTTCAGCACCCCTTGTGTATACATATATATGAGGGGATGCTGAAAAGTTCCTGGCTTTAACCCTTTAGCGTTTAAACAGGCCAAAATTGTCTTCCTGTTTTATACTCAAACCAGCCAGCTCTGACCTCTCACACCTACCCTACAAAGTCATTCTAAAAATAAACAAGGACATCATCAAAATCTCAGAGTTACAAGATGCTGTACAATTAATTTAAAACAATGTAATTAAACAGGCTTTACATTTGACAGAGTAATCTGAATGCTAAAGGGTTAAGGGTATCACGAAAGGTCTGCTTGGAGGTCGAACTGTCTGAGTTCTTTTATAGGGCTCAGAAAAATTGTAAACCCTCTGATTGTGTGTATGTGTGTGTGTGTGTACGTAAATGAAGTTACCTTATTGCTTAACAGTTGTATATGGGAAGGATGCTCGTCTGAATCTGAGCTGTCAGAACCATCACTGGAAAATACAGAGAAGTGATATATATTTATAACAAAAGAAAAAAACAACATAAAACAAACCATAACAAAACAGTATACACAACACAAAACAAAAACATACACATACACACACAGAATGAGGGAGTCTCTATGTGACTGCTCAATCTGCAAGAAATAGCAGGCAAATATCCATCAAAATGCATTTTTCACAAGAAATGAAGCTCTTATGAAAGAATGACAACATAAACCTTTCCAAAGAAACCTATCTTTAAAGGAATAAAAATTTTGGTAACTGTTAGGTTAATTTCAGTTGATTAGTTTGACGGAATCTAGTTTTACAGCTGGATGCATTTCCTGATGCTAACCCTTACCTCTAAGGAACATCTTATTTCACACGGCTTTGAAGTCACAACACCAGCAAATAATTGCTGATAATATCATTGCTTGTAACACAGCAATTTCCAGAGAAGTGCAAAATGTAAACAAACTAACAAACACACACACATAGATGTACATGTATAATTGATGAGTTACTTTCGGTCTTTATCTACCAAATCTACTCACAAGGCTTTGGTCAATCCAGGCCTATATGAAAGAAACCCTCACCCAAGGTGCTGCGCTGTGGGACTGAACCCAAAACCACATGTCTGGGAGACAAACTTCTCAATGTTACTCATTCAGAAAATGGTCAAAATGAAAACAGTGATTCCGCTAGATTCAGCAGTGAAAATATAATTTCTCTTTACTAAATAAATAAGAATAAAAGAATACCTAGATTCAAATAACTTAGATCCTTCTTCTTCTTCTTCTTCTTCTCCTTCTTCCTCCTCCGCTTCTTCTTCATCTTCATCTTCATCTTCATCTTCTTCTTCCACGTCTTCGTCTTCGTCTTCATCCTCATCTTCGTCTTCATCCTCATCTTCGTCTTCGTCTTCAGATGTTGGCTGGTCTCCTGCACACAATCCCTTTTCTTCTTTCTTCAGTTCCTTCTTCAGTGTATTTTTAAGTTCGTCAAACAAACAGTTTATCTGCTAAGAAAACAAGAACAGAACATTGTTGAAATACGGGCAGAATACACCAAAACAGAGGATTCATTTCATTGGAATTTATGGCATTTAACTCCCAACCCTAGCTTTTTTGGTGCAAGTAGGGTTGTGTAGTTTAAGAAGTTTGCTTCCCAACTACATAGTTTCAGGTTCAGTCCTACCGCATAGCACCTTGGGCAAGTGCCTAAGTGCCTTCTACAAAACCAGCCAAAGCCTTGTGAGGTTATTATCCCAAAGCTTGAAAATACAAGATGTCATCAGGTGTTGATGGTTTGACCATGGCACCCTAGACCAGAAATGGCTCAGAAATGAAATTTGCATAGGGGGTGCAAAACAAGGTTCAGAATTTTTTACAAACAAGGTTTTCTTGATTTTTTTTTTTTTTGCTCTTTGAGAAGAAACCTAACTTCAAGTTACTTTTCACAGATCACTTTTTACACACACTCACTCACACACACATACATACAGTGGAAAAATTAGGATAAACGCAAGTATATATTACTATTAGTTTGTATCAGAGAACCATGGGCAGTTTCTGGCAAGTTGACAGCAAAAGAGTTAGATGAAAAGAAGTGAAATTGCTTTTACCTGAAATTTATCTAAGTTGACATAATCAAGAAGAGTATGGAGGAAAGATACTCCCAGCATTTCATAATCGCGAGTGTTGAAGTGGAAGCCCCTTTTCTCTCCAATAGTAGAACCACAACAGGAAACCTGCTCAAAAAACAAAGAAACAAATCATTGTTAGAATAATTACTATAGGTGACACAGACATGGCTAATGAGCTGGTATCAAAAGGTTCCCGGATTAGTTATGTTTAATAAAAAATAACTTAGTTACCTAAGTTTTAACATTGTCTTCAAAATAGTCCCCTTGTGCAGCTATGCATTGATCCCAGTGTTCCCGCCAGTTTTGGAATCCGGCCTAGAAGTTGTTTTCTGTAAGTGAGTCAAAGACCTTCTGTGAGTTGTTCTGGGTCTCAACAATGACCTTTGAGCTGCATTTTCAACTTAGGGAAGAGATGGAAGTTCACAGGTGATAAATCTGGTGAATAGGACAGGTGTGGAAATGATACCATGTTGTTATTGGTGAGAAACTCATGAGTGAGGAGAACTCAGTGACAGCATACATTGTCATCAGGAAGAATCCAATTCTTTGCATTCCACAGTTCCAGTCACTTTAGCCAAATGTCCTCCGTCAAATGCTTCAAAACATCACAGTAGAACTCTTGATTGATGGTCTGGCCCTGGGGGATGAATTCTTGATGCATAATACCACATTTCCGATGGGGTGATGCTTGTTGTAGGTATTCCAGGGATGCTCTTCTGCTTTTGAAGCACCCATACCACTCGAAACCTTGTGTACAATCCATTGCCTCATCACCGTAAGTTTGCCAAAGCATGCTCAATGTCTCTGTAGCAGACTTCCCAAGTTTAAAGCAAAATTTGGCTCTTTGTTCTTGTCCATGACAAAATCACAGACTACAGCATACACATGACCACAAAAACACAAATTTCACAACTTGTGAAGTAAATAGAGAAATGTCACTCAGCACATTGCCTTACAAAGGTCACTGCTAGCTTTCACAGTGCACACAACCAAGTGCTGACACCTGTTGGTGTGCTACAAAACTAATCAGGGAACTTTTTGATACCACCTCATATGGTTAAGTGGTAGGTACAGGCCTATATACACTGAGTCACAAAAGAAATGTGAGATGTGTGTGACTGAAATATGTCTTAATTTCATTATTCTTTTACTCTTTTACTTGTTTCAGTCATTTGACTGCGGCCATGCTGGAGCACCACCCTTAGTCGAGCAAATCGACCCCAGGACTTATTCTTTGGAAGCCTAGTACTTATTCTATCGGTCTCTTTTGCCGAATCGCTAAGTTACGGGGACGTAAACACACCAGCATTGGTTGTCAAGCGATGTTGGGGGGACAAACACAGACACACAAATATATATATATACATATACATATATATGACGGTCTTCTTTCAGTTTCCGTCTACCAAATCCACTCACAAGGCTTTGGTCGGCCCGAGGCTATAGTAGAAGACAGTTGCCCAAAGTGCCACGCACTGGGACTAAACCCGGAACCATGTGGTTGGTAAGCAAGCTACTTACCACACAGCCACTCCTGCGCCTATGTTAGAGATAAATTTTGAATGATCTGATAAAGTCAATTTCTTGGATGCATTTTGACCACGGTCTATGGGTCATTGTCATGTGTTCTGGTAGTGGGCGGATCCAGCACATCGAGATTGTAGGGCGTGACATGTGCCTTCTTTCTGAATTTTACAAACCATCTTCTGCATGTTCTTTTATTCAGGCACTCTTCTCCATAAGCTGAGCAAATATTTTGAGTCACTTCAGCCGCAGAGATCCCTTTTTTTAAACTCATAAAGCATTATGTGCCCCAAATGCACCTTAGACAATTCCATGTTTGAAGAGTTATAATTAGTGAAATTTCAATTAGATCTACCAGATCTAGTGATCATCTACAGACCATCTCTCTCATTAATAGATGGGTTTTGCTAAGTAAAAAAGAAAAAAAAATGTTTCTTATTTTATTTCTGCTTGAAATTTCAAGTAAATATTGTCAGTGAAGTGACATAAAATAGCTGGAATACAACAACCTGAAGAACCAGTGAAAGAAGGAGCCTCTAAATGGTCGCTTGATCTGCTAGAAATAACAGCTAAATTTTCTCAAAAATCACATCCATTTATTTTACAAAAGGAAAGGACATGTCAGATAGTGTAGACCTAAATATTCATAAATTTATGGGATATTCAAGTCTGGAATTACCACATAATCATAGGCCTGTTCGATGAAGGCTGACCTGGGGTTAAACAACAACAACAACAACAACAGTAACATCAGTATCAGCATCAACAACAACAGTAGCAAAACAACAAGAGAGGTAAATGAAACACTAGCCTCAAACGTAAAGCTGTTTTTGATGCCAAGTTTCCACATAATTACACGACTTGTGCGTTTTCTACTCCGTTGAACTTTAAATTTGCAAGAACTAAACAGGAACTGCAACAAAGAAGAAAAGAGAAAAATAAATTCTACAGAAAGGTCTGTGCACAAAAACCAAAAGGACAACATAAGAGAAGAATGGATTTCATTGAATTTTCAAAGTTTCAAAGAACATATTTCATATATAGGACACCAGTGTGGATATGTGGCTTAGAAGTCTGCTTTCTATCTACGTGATTCCAGATTCAGTGCCACAGTGAGACATCATGGACAAATATGTCTTGGAGTATAGCTTCAGGTTAACAATATTGTGAGTGAAATTTGACAGATGGAAACTATTTAGAAGCCTCATTTTATACAAATTATATTTACAAATATATATGTATCATCATTATCATTATTTAACATCCATTTTCCATGTTGACATGAGTTGGACAGTTTGATAGGAGCTGGCCAGTCAGAAAGCTGTCTGTTAATTAATTTGTAATCAAAATATTATCTTATTATTAAAGTAGCAAGCTGGCAGAATTATTAGCACACTAGGAAAAATGCTTAGTGGAATTTCATCCATTTTCATGTTCTGAGTTCAAATTCTACCAAGGTCAACTTTGCCTTTCATCCTTTCAAGGTCGATAAAATAAGTACCAATTAAACAATAAGGTCGATGTAATTGACTTGCCCCTCCCCACAAATTTCAGGCCTTCCGTCTTTAGTAGAAAGGGTTATTATTATTATTTATTTATTGCACACAGGGGGCTAAACATAGAGGGAGCAAACAAGGACAGACAAAGGGATTGAGTCGATTACATCGACTCCAGTGCGTAACTGGTACTTATTTAATTGACCCCGAAAGGATGAAAGGCAAAGTCGACCTCGGCGAAATTTGAACTCAGAACATAACAGCAGACGTAATACTGCTAAGCATTTCACCTGGTATGCTAACGATTCTGCTAGCTTGCTGCTCTTATTATCAGTATTATTATTATTATTATTATTATTATTATTATTATTATTATTATTATTCAAAATCGCTGACGTGGCCGATGACAGTACTGCCTGATTGGCACTTGTGCCAGTGGAATGTTAAAAGCACATCCAAATGTGGGGTGTAACCTGCCCACTTATGAGTACCCCTCATTCACTGGACAATGAACTTTGCTTGCGAAGACTTATTGAGGCAAGTGAAAACTAATCAAAACCGCTAACGTGGTTGATGACAGTACGGTCTGCTGGCACTAGTACCAGTGGAATGTTGAAAGCATATCTGAGCGTGATCATTGCCAGAGTCACCCTACTGGTACATGGGAAACAACATTTGAGTGTGGTCGTTGCCAGTGCGGCCAGACTGGCTCCAGTGCAGGTAGCCCGTAAAAAAACCTTTTGAGCGTGGTCGTTGTCAGAACTGCCTGATTGGTCTTCATGCCGGTGTCACATAAAAACACCCACTACACTCTCGGAGTGGTTAGCATAAGGAAGGACATCCAGCTGTAGAAACTTTGCCAGATCAGATTGAGCCTGGTGCAGCCTCAGGCTCACTAGTCCTCAGTCAAACCGCCAACCCATGTCAGCATGGAAAGCAGATGTTAAACGATGATGATGATGATGATGATGATGATGTGGTGAGCTGGCAGAATCATTTGCATGCCAGACCAAATGCCTTGTGGCATTTCTTCCAATTTTTCATTCTGAGTTCAAATTCTGTCAAGGGTGACTTTGTCGTTTATCCTTTTTTCACACTGGGGTTAACGTAGCCAACTAGCCCCCACCCTCAAGATTTCAGACCACGAGCTTATAATAGAAAGAATTATTACAATACTAAGAAAAAATAAACTAATTACATGATTGGGTGCATTTTTGGCAAGCAGATATGGGAAAACCTTTTCTTGGACTAGTTTCCTTTCTTTCCGTCCACGTTTCTTACAACCATAAAAGAATGCATTGTGTTTCCGGCTGTGACTATGAAAATCACAATACATAACAACCTCTAGTTTGTTTAGTAACCTGAAAATACAACATTATTTTAAAACATATACATACATAACCAGAAATGGCTCTGATCAAAGTAGCATCAATTTTTTAGGTCATTCAATTTTTCTCAAATGATCAATAGACCAATTGAATAAACCAATCAGTAATGAACTTATAATGACTACTGGAAACAGCTGTAAGCCAAATATACTCCAATGGAGGAAATATATGTAATGACCTTTATTTATTGGGTTGGTGCATAATTATTGCAGTATTTTTTTAACAAAAACAATAACAACACATAACAAAATCATCTTTAAATGATTATTCTGGAGCATATTCACCACCTCCTTCAATTACTGCTTTCCATTTGCTTGGCAAATGGTCAGAGCGTCATTTAAAGATGTTTTTGTTAAATATTGTAATTGTTTTTGTTGAATAAATACCGCAATAATTATGCACCAACCCAACATAGCTTGTCTTATATGTGAGAGAGAGAGAGAGAGAGAGAGAGAGAGAGAGAGAGAGAGAGAGAGAGAGAGTGTGTGTGTGTGTGTGTGCCTAACCTCCAATGATAGTCTAAAAAAATACAGTCACATAATCAAAATCTCAAGGCTACAAGAAAATGCATGATTAATTCAAAACAATGTTAATAAATAAGCATTACATTTGGCAGAGTAATCTGAATGCTAAAGGGTTAGCGAGGTATATAAAACAGAAATACAATTTTACTTTTTCACCATACTGATGATATTCCCAATCGTAGGAAATTGGCCTTCCAATGTAGGCTTGTAATTTCTATTTAGATCACGACCTGACAAGGAACAACGGTAGTTTCCAACAATGACACCATCAGGATTCAGCATGGGTATGACTTTAAAGACAAACATTTCTCTCAGCAGCTACAATGAAAGATATACGAATGCTTCAATTCATACATACATATATATGCGTGTGTGTGTGTGTGTTTGTGTGTATATAAGTAAATATGTATGTATGTATACAGTGAATACATATTGGAATAATACAGATTTGAATTGATGTTGCTACCAAATCAATAACACCATGTGACTTGCATTGACCAATAGCAGTCCAGCATCCAGATGTCTTCTTGGACTGGTCTCATTTGGTTTTTACAAGACTAATGACAGAAGTTCGTTTTATGAAACTTTAAGCTGCATGGAGCTGAATCAAACTTATTAAAGTGGTTGGCGTTAGGAAGGGCATCCAGCTGTAGAAACTCTGCCAAATCAGACTGGAGCCTGGTGTTGCCATCCGGTTTCACCAGTCCTCAGTCAAATCGTCCAACCCATGCTAGCATGGAAAGCGGACGTTAAACGATGATGATGATGATGATGATGATATATATATATATCTATGGTCTGATCAATAAATATCCGGACAGTTGACATAGTAATAAAGCTAAAGCATGCAGTGAAGCTGTTTGGCACAGATTGACCTTAAACTCTGCTGTGCACGCGCACTAAGTTTTAACATTCTAGCTCACTTCTGTTGTTTACAGCAGTGCTCAGAAGCAAGGTGTATAGCGTGTGATCATCACATTGGCCATGACAGAGAAAGTTGACAGGAGAATCTGCATCAAATTTTGCCAAAAGCTTGGAGATACCTGCTCAGAGGCTTACACAAAGTTTCCAAAAAGTTCTCATTGTTCTTGACACAATAAAGGAGATCTTGTGCAACTGAAACCTGGGTGTCTTTTTGGTCAGCTGAAAGTAGTTGTGGCACAAACTAGGCATACATGCGTCTCATACCCAAATCTTCTGTGATAATGGACTGAACTGAACCTTAACTAATCTGCACACCCTCTGATATCTCACAGATGGTGATTCGACGATTTCCCCTCATAGCTGCACACATATCTGCGATGTTTTTCTGTTTTGCTGGTTGTAGGTCTCCTAGAACGTTCATCAATATCAACATTCTTTTAGCCATCTTGGAAACAGCTGAACCACTCGTACACTTGGAGATATGCTGTGCTTGAGAAGATCTGGCAAGCCAAGTGAGACTGTAACTGTGGCCTAGGCCAGTGCAGAATAACTGGCCCATTTAAGAGTACCCTTCAATCATTGGGCAATAAACTGTGCTTGCAAAGACCTGTTGAGTCAAGAGTAGTCTTTGTCGTAGCTGATGCCAGTACCACCTGATTGGCACCCATGCCAGTGGCATTTAAAAAACACCATTTGAGCATAGTCGATGCCAGTACCGGCTGACTGGTCCTGTGCCAGTGGCACATAAAAAGCACCATTTGAACGTGGTCGTTGCAAGTGCCGCCTGACTGGCTCCCGAGCCGGTGGCATATAAAAAGCACCATTCAAGCGTGGTCAATGCCAGTACCACCTGACTGGCCCTCGTGCCAGTGGCATGTAAAAAGCACCCACTACACTCTCGGAGTCATTGGCATTAGGAAGGGCATCCAGTCGTAGAAACTCTGCCAGATCAGATTGGAGCCTGGTGCAACCTTCTGACTTACCAGCCCATGCCAACATGGAAAGCAGACGTTAAATGACAATGATGATGATGATGATGGACATCTACATATATATATATAACACACCTATATACATATATGTGATTTTGCTGTGATTAAGAAGACATGCCAAGCAAAGTGAAATCACAGTTGTGGCCAGTGCCGGTGACACAAAAATGACACCCATGCAGTGACATGTAAAAGGCACCCACTACACTCTTGGAGTGGTTAACATTAGGAAGGGCATCTAGCTGTAGAAACCAAGCCAAATCAGACTGGAGCCTGGTACAGCTCTTTGGCTTACAAGAACCAGTGAAATTGTTTAACCCATGGTAGCATTGAAAATATGTTAAATGATGATGAAAATGATATATATATCCACACACACATGCATAAACATATACCTATACCTCCCATTCTCCTTTGTAAGCTTGTAAACTTACCCACCCACTCACCCTATCCAATCCTTGGTCTCACTTCACTTATGTATACCTCCCTGTGACCGGAGTGAATCTCCCGGACACATCTTCCCCATCTTTCTCTCTCTCTCTCCTACTGAAGTAGTTAAATATTGTTTTGACTGCAAGATGTCAATTTCTGCCCCCTCAACTCATACCCTTTCAGTCTGGTACAAAGTCACCTTCCTCAATACTGCTCCTTCCCTCAGTCCAGGGGTATTGTCTTGTAAGTTATTTGGTGACCTCTCTGTTGCTGGTGCCACACAATAAGCAACAAGTCCATGCTGTAAAGTGGTTGGCACTAGAAAGGGCATCCAGCCATAGAAACCATGCCAGAGCAGATGACAGGGATTGTTGCAGTTTTCTGACTTACCAGCTCCTGTCAAACTGTCCAACCCATGCCAGCATGGAAAATGGATATTAAATGACAATGGTGATGATGATGATGATGATGATGATATGGTAGAAAACAGAGAAAAATATATTCAAACTTTAACAAAATGAAATGAAACAGACCTTGCTGGTGCTATTGCCATGTAAAAAATACTCAGTCCACTCTGTAAAGTGGTTAGGGTTAGGAAGGACATCCAGCCATAGGGACCATGGCAAAGTAGACAGCGGAACCTGGTGCAGTCCTCAGGCATTGCCAGCTCCTGTCAAGCTGTCCAACCCATGCCAGCATGTAAGATGGATGTTAAATGACGACAATGTTGATGACGATGATGATGATGATGATGATGATGATGATGATGATGATGATAAAGATATTTCGTAAAAATTAAAAAATATATTTTACTTTGGAATACTCTGAATCCGCTATCAAAACATCTAGAAATCCTTTCATTACCCAACTGGCATTGCTTTCTCCAGGGTGGACACGGCATGTTACAAACACAGCTTTCTTGGTCTAAAAGAGAAGAGAAAACAACATGGACAAACTGAAATGGTTGACAAAAATTCAGTACATGAAAAAAAAAACAAATAAAATCTAATGCCTGGCAGTTAAACAAATGCAAATTTCTGTGTGGTTAATTAATTAATCCTTCCTGCTACAGACACAAGCCCTGAAATTTTGGGGGAGGTGGCTAGTCGAGTACATCGGCCCCGGTACTCAGCTGGTACTTCATTTTATTAACCTTGAAAGAACGAAAGGTAAAGTCAACCTCGGTAGAATTTGAACTTAGATCACAAAGGCAGCTGAAGTGCTGCTAAGTATTTTGCCTGGCATGCTAACGATGCTTTGTCATGTGTTATTAATCAATATTGGTTTCAAATTTTGCCACAGGACCAACAATTTCAGAGGAAGGGGTAAGTCAGTTTACATCGACCCCTAGTGTTTGACTGGTACTTATTTTATTGACCCTGAAAGAATGAAAGGCAAAGTCAACTCCAGAGGCATTTGAACACAGAACATAAAAATGGATGAAATGCTGCTAAGCATTCTCCGCAGCATGCTAATGATGTTATTAATTAATATTGTCTCAGAAAAAGAAGCTAGTGAGTTGCTATTTAGTACTGTTTGTCACTGTGGAGGTGCAATGGCCCAGTGGTTAGGGCAGTGGACTCGCAGTCGGGTGATCATGGTTTCGATTCCCAGATCAGGCATTGTGAGTGTTTATTGAGCGAAAACACCTAAGCTCCACGAGGCTCCGGCAGGGGGTGGTGACGACCCCCTGTTGTACTCTTTTGCCCCAACTTTCTCTCACTCTTTCTTCCTGTTTCTTGAGTAACGCTGCGATGGACTGGTGTCCTGTCCAGCTGGGGGGGGGGGCACACGCCATAGAAACCGGGAAACCGGGCCCACGAGCCTGGCTAGGCTTTGAAAGGGCGTAAGAAGAACTGTTTGTCACTGATGTCATAAATAACAAGTAGGCTCGTTAAAAAATAATTATTTGTGATAGAATTAGTAAAAGTAGCAAAAGGCAATCTTAACATGAACTTAATGTGGATGTCTTGTTTGAATGCTAAACATTGTAGTATTACGCCTTGTGTGATCCTTTCATATTGTTGCTTGGTGCATAAAAACACAGACTTGTAGCAGATGAGAATCATCTGCTATGGGCTGGTATGCAGTCACCAGATGCCTCGCACTGAAGAAGTCCAATAGACTGAAATAACGTGACCCGGCAGTTCCAGTGCCTATAACAGGCAATTCTCATCTGCGGCAATATATGTCTATGCTTTAATGCACCATGTGTCCATATGAGAGGACCTCTCAGTGCCACTACCATAGCATTCAGCATTCTAACAGGACACCCACATTAACCTGGATATAAAGATTGCTACACACACACTCACATGTATGTATGTATTGTTACAGGATAAACTCACCTGCATCTGAGCAGTGTCTGATATTGGATTTGTTATAGTCAAAATATAGATGTTATTTCCTGCTAGAGTTCTGCAGAGGATTCGTATGTTGAAGAATTTGGATATCTTTGGATTATTGGCACACTTGAACAGGTATTCCTATATCAATAATAATGATGATCATCATGATAATCCGCATGACAAAAGCAGAAAATAGTAGTATTAGTAGCAGCTGCAGCAGTAGTAGTAGCAGTAATAGTTTCTAGCAAGCATCAGGTCTTAAATTAGTGATGATTATGTAGAACTGCAGTATATAACTGGTATTATATTTTATTAACCCTTGAAAGGATGAAAGGTAAAGTTAAATCTCAACAGGAACTGAAATCAGATCAAAGATGTAGAAAAAACCCCACAAAACTTCTTATCCAACACTTTAACCATTCAGCCAATCCATGACCCACATAATCATCATCATCATCATCATCGTTTAACGTCCGCTTTCCATGCTAGCATGGGTTGGACGATTTGACTGAGGACTGGTGGTAATAATAATAATAATAATAATAATAATAATAACAATACAGATAGATAAATTAAGGCCAATAGACCAGATATAGTTGTCAAAGATCATGAAGGAAAAAAAATGCTTTCTAATTGATGTATCAATACCAGCAGATGACAACGTTTCTCTAAAAGAAATGGAAAAACTTTCAAAATACAAAGACCTGGAAATAGAGGTAACTCAAATGTGGAATCTAAAAACAGAAACAATTCCTATCATAGTAGGTGCCTTAGGTATAATAAAAAAATATTCTGACAAATACATAACAAAAACACCAGGACTTACAAATATATATAACATACAGAAAATTGCACTACTGGGCACTGCACACATCCTACGCAAACACTTTCAATACAGTAACCATAAGAGCATCACAGCAAACCACAGCACATACCAAAGGCACACAGAGCTGCGCTCGGTAGTGAAGTGAAAGCACGTTATAAAAATAAAACTACTGAACAATAATAATAATAATAATAATCTTTTCTACTAAAAGCACAAGGCCTGAAATTTTGACCCCAATGTTACAAATGTGTCGAAAGAAAAACTGGGCATAAGAAGCAGCAGATGTCATGTACAAAAGAGAAGAATGTGTGGGTATGGTCATGTGATGCAGATGGATGAGGACAGCTGTATAAAGAAGCGCTGATTGCTGAAATAGACGGAGCTGTGGAAGAGGGAGATCCAGGGAAATATGGGATGAAGTAGTGAAGATTGACCTCAAAATGATGAGCTTCACACAGATGATGATAAAGGACCGAAATAAATGGTGATATTCTGTGCTTGAGAAGAACCATTTATCTCAGCAAAAACGAGGGGGCAAGCAAAAGCGAAATCGGGATGGCATCTGTGCCCAGCGTCGCCTTTCTGGCACTTGTGCGGGTGGCACATAAAATACACCACTTTGAGCGTGGCTGTTGCCAGTACCGCCTGACTGGCCTTTGTGCGGGTGACACGTAAAAGCACCCACTACACTCTCTGAGTGGTTGGCATTAGGAAGGGCATCCAGCTGTAGAAACTCTGCCAAATCAGATTGGAGCCATGTGTAGCCATCTGGTTTCACCAGTCCTCAGTCAAATCGTCCAACCCATGCTAGCATGGGTTGGACGATTTGACTGAGGGCTGGTGAAACCAGATGGCTAGCATGGAAAGCGGACGTTAAATGATGATGATGATGATGATGATGATGAATCCCTCCATCTGTCTTCGAAATGTGGTACTACTTGTTCCTCAGAAGTCATGTGCAAGAGAGAGAAATGTGTGGGTATGGTCATGTGATGTGGATGGATAAGGACAGCTGTATAAAGAAGTGTCGATTGCTAAAATGGATGGAACTGTGGAAGAGAGAAAGATCCAGAAAAACATGGGATGAAGTAGTGAAGATTGACCTCAAAATGACAAGCCTCGTACAGATGATGACAAAGTACTGAGATGAAGGGTGATGTTCTCCATCTAAACAAAAATGAGGTACTGTTAAGCTTTCCCCCGCAACTCATCTTCTAATATCCAACCCTCCATCAATCTTCTAAATGTGGTACTTACTTATTCAAGTGCTGTAAATGATGCCATTCATCCTTTTATGCTTCACATTACATCCCTACTACTGTCCCTTATCACTTCTTCCTCCACCCTAAACCACTCTTATTTCCTTCATGTTCCCCTCTGCAAACTAATATTCACTGGTTCCACCTTAACCTCCATCTCTGATCCTCTGACACATTCTAGCATACTTTCTGACTCACCCAACCTTTCTGTTCCTCTATCTCTAATCTTCCTCTCTTATATTAACCTTGTATTTTGAGAGTAACCCCTCACACATCTTCTTTCTCTCTTTCCAGCTGTGAAAGCCAAGTATTCACCTCTTCAGCAAAACACCTCTTCCTGTCCCTCTATCATATTTTCACATTCTCCAATACTATTCCTGATTCAGTTGAAGGGCTCTCGTCTTGCGAGTACCTGGTGACCTCATTAATGCTGGTGGCATGAAAAAAAAAGCACCCAGTACATTCTGTGAAGTGGCTGGCATTGGGAAGGGTATCCAGCTGTAGAAACTAAGCCAAAGTGTGGATTGGAGATTAGTACAACCTTCTAGCTCATTTGATCCTGTCAAACGATCCAACCCATGCCAGCATGGAAAAAGGGATGTTACATGATGATGATGATGATGATGATGACACACTATAATACATAACCATGTACTTCCTCTATAGCAAGACACCTATTTCTACCTCTCTGTTTCTTTGTCTCACTTTAACCTTTCATCATCTGGCACAAGATCCTCTCCTCCAATGCTCCCTCCCCTCTCAAAATCCCTTGTCTTGCAAGTTATCTGGTCACCCTGCCAGTGCTGGTGCCACGTAAAAAGCATCCAGTCCACTCTGCAGAGTGGTTGGTGTTAGGAAGGGCATCCAGTCATAAAAACCCTGTCAAAATAGACACAACAGCCTGGGGTAGTGTTCTACCTGGCCGGCTCCCGTCAAACTGCCCAAGCCATACCTGCATGGAAGTCGGATGTTAAACAATGATGATGATGATGATATAATATAATAAAATATAGTATAATGTAATATAATATAGTATAATATAGTATAATATAAAGTAATATAGTATAATATAGAACAATATAATATAACAATATAACATAGCATAATATAATATAAAGAATACTCAATACTGTAGCTACAGTAGTAACACCTGCAGGTCTGAATATGTGTATGGGTAGCTGTGGGCAAAATAGACAGTGTCATAACTGTATGGAAACTTGAAAGTCCATGTCAAACTATAAGATGATTTTCTTTGCGAGGTATCTTCAGAACTGTCAATGGAAAAGCAGAAAAATTAATTCTATTAAAGATTTATAATCAATTCTTTAAATGAAGCAGATATATGTTAAATAGAATATGAAGAAAAAAGGAAAATTAACCTTTGAAAATTAGAAGCATATATATATATATATATATATATATATATATATACATTCATTCTTTGAATAATAATATTTTATAAGCTTAAAGCATATAAGTGATCACCATGTATTGACTAAAGAAAATAGTCTAATACTGGAGCATATAAGCCCTCGATGGAAAAAAGTGGGTTTCCGTACACGTGCCCCAGTATTAGACTATTGTTTTTGGTCAATACACAGTGATTGCTTATAAGCTTTAAGCTTATAAAATATTATTATTTACAGAATTGTCACTCATCATCGCTTCTCAAATCATCACAGAAAATGCACGCGCACACACACACACACATATCATTATCATTTAACATCCGTTGTCCATGCTGGCATGGGTTGGATGGTTTGACCATAGCTGGCAAGCTGAGGGGCTGCACCAGATTTCAGTCTGATTTTGCATGGTTTCTATGGCTGGATGCCCTTCCTAATTCCAACCACTCTGAGAGTGAAATGGGTCCTTTTTCATGCTACTGGCTCAGGTGCAAGTTGCGTGACACCAATATCTGCCATGTCTATGATTTCACTTAGCTTGATGGGTCTTCTTCTCAAGCACAGCATATTGCCAAAGGCCTCAGTCATTTGTCATGAGGCCTCAAAAGCACTCAAAAGGTGCTTTTTATGTGCCACCAGCATGGTTATTAGTTCTGCGACAGGTGCTTTTTACATGCCACTGGCACAATTGCTTGTGCCACGACACCAGCACCAGCCACATTGCCTCTGTGAGGCCCAACACTTGAAAGGTGCTTTTATGTGCCACTGGCATGGGTGCCAGTTAAGTGACACCAACAATAGCAACAATTATGATTTCACTTAGCTTGACAGGTCTTTGCACATATATATATATGTATACCCTTAGGGGTTAGACTAATGATCGTAAGGTCACGAGTTCAATACCCAGTGGTGCAATGTCTTTGAGCAAGACACTTTATTTCACGTTGCTCCAGTCCACTCAGCTGGAAAAAATGAGCAGTACTTGTAATTCAAAGGGTCAGCCTTGTTACATTCTGTGTCAAGCTGAATCTCCCTAAGAACCACATGAAGGGTATATGTATTTGCATAATTCCACCAAATAGTCTGGACATTAAAATAACCTTTTTAGGTGAATTATACAAAATATTCTATAATTATATACGTAATTATAATCAGGGATAAGCTAATTGCTTCGCCACATACCGAAATTAGAAATAGATGCTAATGTCATTTCAACTACCATAAGTATCTCCGAGACAATAACATACTTTTTTATGTAGGCAAAAAGAAAAATGATGAATGCACACGACTAACCAGAGATGGAATGTTTATTCAGACAAAATAAATTATTATTGTTATTTATTCAGAGAGATCTTGTCCTCCCCTTTTACTTCCATGAACTATGTATGGAATTGTGAAGCACCCAGCAAGTGCTAATCTCATTTTCCTACACACACATACATACATATGAGTGAGCATAAAATTATAAGACAAATGATGAGGAATTAGAAAGAATTTTCAACCAAACTTACTTGAGATTGCTTTTATAGTATTTGATGTTATATCCAATCCTTTGCCAACCAACTGGATGAATGTGATTAACTGCAGACTTTTCACTGTACATCAAAGGCTTCATTCCATAATTATAGAGACTGGTACTCTGCAATAAATGTCAGAAATGTAATTGTAAATTTAATTTCCAAACTCCAGTGGTTCAAAAGGCAGCAATCATTTTCTTGTTTACATATTTAGGTATTTTCATAATTTTTGTCAAGTGGGAAGAAGCAGGAAGATTTGGTTGCTATTTCTAGCAGGTTAAGTGACTTCATAGAAGCTTTCTCATTGACTTCCCTTTTATCTTTTACTTGTTTCAGTCACTAGACTAATGACCATGCTGGAGCACCCCTTGCAGAATTTTAATCAAATGAATCAACCCCCAGTAATAATTTTAAGCCTAGTATTTATTCTATTGTTCTCCTTTGCTGACCCACTAAGTTATAGGGAAGTAAACACACCAACACCGATTGTCAAGTAGTGGTGGAGGACAAATACAGACACAAAGCACACACACAAATACATACATACATACCTACCTACATACACATATACATACAGATATACGACAAGCTTCTTTCAGTTTCCGTCTACCAAATCTACTCACAAGGCTCTGGTCAGCCCAAGGCTATAGTAGAAGACACTTGCCCAAGGTGCCACACAGTGGGACTATAGTAGATGACACTTGCCCAAGGTGCCACACAGTGGGACTGAACCCGGAACCATGTGGTAGGGAAGCAAACTTCTTACCACGCACCCATACCTGAGACTTGTAAGCATAGACTTCCTTGTTGTTTTTTATTTTTTTAATTTGTTTACAAGATTGTTATTTTGAAATCATGATGATAATGGAGATGATTTTTAAAATCTATCAAAATTATTATTTCAACTTAGCCTTTCATACACCACCTTCAATGTACTTGTAGAAATAGGTAGTGGTAAACTGTAGTGAATTGAATAAAACAAAAATAACAGCTTGGTGCAGTCCTCATAAACTGCCATTTCCTATTGAACCATCCAACCTGTGCCAGCTTGGAGAATGGACATTAAATGATGATGATGATGATGGTGGTGGTGGTGGTTATGTTGATGACGATGACAATGATGTGAATCGAATTAAACTGAAGTGAATTGAATTAAATTATTGTGAATTGAACAAAGCAAATATTACAACATGGTGCAGTCCTCTAACCTGCCTTCTCCTGTTGAACTGTCCAACCTGCACCAGCTTGGAAAATGAACATTATCGGATGATGATGGTGATGGTGGTGGTGATGTTGATGATGATGAACTGAACTGAATTAAACTGAAGTGAATTGAATTAAATTAAACTGTACCAAATTAACTTGCAAGGAACCAAAATTATATTGTAATGAATTGAATTAAATTGCAGTGAATTGAACTGAATTAAACTAAACTGAATTAATTAAATTGTGATGAATCAAATGGATTTTGTAGTGAACAGAATTAAATTATGAATTGAATTAAATTGTAGTGAATTGAGAAAAAAAGATTATTGCTAATACATCAATACTTTATTAATCAGTCTAATTGGTAAGAATGCTGAGATTATAAGCAGAATGTTCATGGACAATTAGAGGTGCTATACAGTCACTATTGAAATCTCAATGCAGGTTGGAAACAGGTCTCTCTCTCTCTCTCTCTTTTTATGGTCCATGAGGATATTGTGAATACAAAGTGATTACATATCTTTTATCTTTTACTTGTTTCAGTCATTAGACTGTGGCCATGCTGGGGCATAGCCTTAAAGAACTTTTAAGTTGAATGTATTGACTCCAACACTTTTTTTTTTTAAAGCCTGATACTTATTCTATTGGTCTCTTTTGCTGAACTGCTAAGTCACAAGGATGTAAACACACCAGTACTGATCATCAAGCAGTGATGGTGGTGGTGGTGGTGGGGTGGGGGACAAACACAGAGACAAAGACACAGGCACACACACATATGCATACATATAGTACAACCCATACCAGCATGGAAAATGGACGTTAAATGATGATGATATATATAGCAGGTTTCTTTCAGTTTCTGTCAACCAAATCCACCCACAAGGCCTTGGTCAGCCTGAGGCTATAGTAGAAAACATTTGCCCAAGGTGCCACTCAGTGGAACTGAACCCAGAACCATGTGGTTGGGAAGCAAGCTTTTCACCACACAATTATAACAATATTGGCTAAAGATCTACAGATATATTCTGAGGTACTATGTACTACGTAGTATATCTATAGTACACTTATGAGCCAGAGGTTAGAGTGTGTTAATAACCAACTTCATGCCAATCCTTTGGGCAGCCTTGATGCACTGTAAAATGTCTGAGTGTAGCAGCTATCCCATGGAGCAATACTCTGCTGTGGGTCCCACATGAGCTTTGCAGAGGACCAGTAGTTTTACTCTTTCACTTGTTTCAGTCATTTGACTGCAGCCATGCTGGAGCACCGCCTTTAGTCAAGAAAATCGACCCCAGGACTTATTCTTTGGAAGCCTAGTACTTATTCTATCGGTCTCTTTTTACCGAACCGCTAAGTTACGGGGACTTAAACACACCAGCATCGGTTGTCAAGCGATGGTGGGGGGGACAAACACAGACATATAAACTCACATACATACATCTATATATATACATATATACGACGGGCTTCCTTCAGTTTCCGTCTACCAAATCCACTCACAAGGCTTTGGTCGGCCCGAGGCTATAATAGAAGATACTTGCCCAAGGTGCCACGCAGTAGGACTGAGCCCGGAACCATGTGGTTGGTAAGCAAGCTACTTACCACATAGCCACTCCTTTGAAGTGTAAAATTGGCTTTTAACAGGAACCTTAGTTGTTGTGATGCAGTCTTTGCTAATTTAATACTTAAGCATTTAAATCAATCATATCCGGCCTAAATATTCTAGCTGTTTTATGTTCAAACCAACCATATCCAATCTCTCATACCTACCCGACAATGCCATTCTAAAGATAAACAATAACATCATCAAAACCTCAAAGCTATGACAAAACATGAATAATTCAAAACAATGTGAATAAATAAGCATTACATTCAACAGAATAATCTGAATGCAAAAGGGTTAAAGATATGAATTTAGCAGGAGATATTCTCAGTGATGGCTGGACAGAAAATCAAAAATGACTAATATAACCCCCCCCCCCCAAACAAATGAAAAAACATCTTTACCTTCATAAGATTAACTATGGTAAATCTGTATGGCACATTTTTTCTGGTATTGGTCACTTGGAAATAAAACCATTGAGTGTGACTCCTTGTGTACAGGTCACAATGAAGATATAGCTCATAGTCATTATCTCCCCTGAAAGAAATCAGTGCACATGAAGTTAACTTTAGTAGGGAAGATAATAATAATAATAACAATAATAATAATAATAATAATAAAAATAATAATCAATGTAGTAACTTTGACATATGTTTAGAGGGAAAATAATATATAACAACTCCATCATCATCATCTGCTGTCATTGTCATCACTGCCATCATCACTATCACCAAAACCTCCATCACTTTCCCAGCAGCAGCAGCTCCACCACCACCACAACCACCATCATAACCATGACTATTACCATCATCCTTGTCATTACTACTATCACCACGGTAACAGCCATCCACTACCACAACCACCATCACCAGCACCGTGACTACACTCGCTTCTGCCATCATAACCAACACCACCTTCAATATCATTGCTACTACGACGACGACCACCACCACCAACACAATATCCACCTCAGTCAACAGCACTAGTTGTTGATGCTACTGTTACATATTACCAGCGCTAATGGTAACATGTAATCCAGCACAACTTTTTTTCTTTTTTTACATGGTTAAGTAATCAATTGACTAAACCTGGCAATCCCACCACAAAGTTAACCTAGTGAGATGGTTGCTGGAAACCCCATGAGGATAGAAACAAAATCTGTCAAAAAGACGTCTGGATCCAGCATAGAGTCAACTATTTAGAAACACTGCATAGGGATACAGAAATATTCAAGATGGGAAAGGAGTGCTTTATATCCTCTTTGGGAATTATAAACCCCTAATTCTTGATAGAACACATGTTTAGGTGAGGGGTTGATAGAGCTCCTTAACTGCCCCTCTAGAGACAACCTATCTGAACTGTCTTGCAGAGGAGCCAAGAAAGACAAAGATTTAAGAAATACATACTGAGAGAAAAGCAAGCTGTGGTGGTCGGCTTTAATGGCAGTTTGTGACTGACTAGATTTCTGGCTGTTTCCTTCAGCTACAGGGAGGAGGTACTAGGTACAGGGAGGGGTTACACTTGATACTAGATCAAGCCCTTTCACAGTAAAGGTAATGATACAGGAGAATGACCATCCTTTATAATTCTACTATAAAACATCATTGTTCATGTGCCTTCTCCTGTAATGAGGATCATAGATCTTTAGAGAAGTCAATATCATTATGAGTGAGCCAAGATGACTAATTTCTCCTCTTTAAAGCTGCAGGAAGTTGCCAAAAGTCTACTCAGCCAGAAAGCGCATTGAAGCTGACCCCCACAGCTTGTTTTTTCTTTCTGAGTGTATTCTGTCTTTCTGGACCCTAACTGTTATATGGACTGTTAGATTTGTTTGTTGTTCGTCTGAAGTCCCATATTTCAATGTGGTTCGTCTGCGGTCCCTGTTTCGTTGCTGTTTTGAGTGACTGTCGAGGTTGAATGTTATTGGGATATATATGGCGAGGAAGACATTCTTGTTTCTTGATAACTAACATTCGGTGAGTGAGTTCTTTGTTTATAGTTAATAAATAAATGTGATAACTAAGTTGTACAACTCGTGTTTTCTCTGCAAGTTTTCGAGAGGAATACAACACTAACCCTAACTCTAACCTGCAAGATAGCAAGCTAGTGCGGATAAGTTTCTCCTCTATTGTTAAGAAGCCTTATCTACCCATCTCTTAGACACAAATATTCTGGTGACAATTAGTGGTCTTATAATGCTTATTCCTCATCTTGAGTATTTCTAAATTCCTGGGCACTACCCCCAAATAGTTAACTCTATGTTGGATCCATACATCCTTTTGACAGGTTTAGTTAGGGCATATCATCATCATCATCATCGTTTAACGTCCGCTTTCCATGCTAGCATGGGTTGGACGATTTGACTGAGGACTGGTGAAACCGGATGGCAACACCAGGCTCCAATCTAATTTGGCAGAATACACAACAATGATAATGAAATAGTGCCACTGCCATTGTTTCATTGTTCTATACAGTAAGTGTAGCATAAGTGGGATCAATTGCATTCCCCCAGATGTCTGTGTGACAGAATATTTTGTTGCTGGTCTTTCACCCTTTAGCATTCAGATTACTCTGTCAAATGTAATGCTTATTTATTTGTGTTGTTTTGAATTAATCATGTGTTATCTCGTAGCTTTGAGATTTTAATGATGTGACTGTTTATTTACAGAGTGACATTGTAGAGCAGGTATGAGAAGCCAGATCTGACTGGTTTGATCATAAAACGATCAGAATATTTGGGTTAGATATGGTCGGTTTAAGTGCTAAAGGGACAAAAAGTACAGTCGTCAAAGACCCAACAATTAAAGAAAAAATGAGCTGTTCAAAGGATCCACAGTTCAAAGAGAAGATGGCTCTCATCAAATCCAATGACCAACATGAGCAAGCAAGACACACAAACACACACATACACACACAGAGTGTTCAACGCAATGAATTATTATAACTCACACCCTAACAGCTCTGGCAAGGTTTCCACTTTCGAACCTTGATTCAAACTGTAATTCTGTTGCAGCTAAATAGGTTACATTTTGATAGTTGTTGGTGAAATCGGAAGTTTCTGGATCGCAAGGCAGGGCCTTTATTAAATACAAATTACAAACAAAAGTCAATTTTTTAAACTTACAACTTTATATCAGGACAAAGATTACTTTTAAACTCTTTTGTGTAATTTCCCAGGATTGATACATCACCCATATCAGATTTGGTATCAGAATATTTATTGTAATGTTCTTTGAGACAGTGGAGATCCAATGAGGCAGGTGCTTCAAAAACAATTTGAACCTAGCTATAATAAACATCATCATCATCATCTTCATCATCATCCTTTAATATTTTCCATGTTGGCATGGGTTGGATGCTTTGACCAGAACTGGCAAGCCGGTGAGCTGCACCAAATTCCAGTCTGATTTCGCTTGGGTGTCCTTTCTAAAACTAACCACTTTACAGAATGGACTGGGTGCTTTTTATGTGGCACCAGCACTAGTGAGGTCACCAAGTAACTTGCGAGATAAATGTAGGTCCCTCGACTGAGAGGGGGAAGTGGTATTGAGGGAGGTGGCTTTGTGTCAGGTGATGAGAGGAATGATAGAGAGACAATAAATGGTTACCCTGATTGGAGGGGGAGAGTGGGAAACAGAGAGGAGGAGAATGGGAAATAGTGAGAGATAGTGTTGTTGTGCCAGGGTTTATTCTCAAGGTATAAGGAGGTGAATGTAAATGGAGTGTGTGAGCAAGAAGTTCATGAGAGTGCAAAGAGGGAGAGAGGAGTGAAGGGAGAATGCAATGAGTAGTGAAATATAGGTATATAGAGGAGCAACAGGACACCAATGATATAGTTGTAAGAGGAAGGATAGGAGAATGAGAGAGAGAGATGACAGAGCAGCACTGGGCTGCAGGAATTGGGGTGCAGGTGGGTGGGTGAGACGAGCATAGTGTATGAAGAAAAGTAGTTTGGTTCGTTGGGGTGGGACATGTGAATTAACGCTATGAGGGAACAGACCTGATGGAAAATAACAGATGAGAAGAGGTAGAGATCAGATGTTGAAGATGCACAGAATGACTTGCATTTCCTAGTCCCCCACCAACTCTCCCTGCAATAAATGACCCTGGCTTTTCTATACTGTTCTGGGCCTGAATAGCCCTTTTAGACACTGGCACCCTTTGCAACCATCAAGTTGAAGAGGCTCAATCACCGGTTACAGATTGGCTACTCAGATATATGTTAACACTGCTGACAATAGGTGGAATACACAGTGCTTTCAGTAATCAGCTTTGCTAAAGCAAGTGGATCTTCTCAAGCACCTCATATTAGACATCTCAGTCCATTGTCATCTCTCAGTGAGGCACAACATCTTGAGATCAGCCCTCACTACTTCATCCCATGTCTTCCTGGGTCTCCCTATTCCACAGGTGCCATCCACTTTAAGCATTTGGGAGGTAGGCAACAACTGCAGAGAATGGTTAGAGCTGAAGAGTAGATGCAAGAAGTGATGTGTGCGTGTGCGTACCATTGTCTAGGCATCATGGAAAGGTACTAAATGAACATCATCATCATCACACTAGCAAGGTTGTGCATTTCCAGTTTTCTGCGAAAAACCTGCCTAGATATGGGATAATATTGCTCACTAGGAAACAGAAAGGGCATCCAGTTGTAGAAAATCTGCCTCAACAAATTCCATCTGACTCATGATGATGGTGATGAAACATTTAGTTCCACTGATAATAAATATATCAGTTTATAAGCCTAAGGTGCAGGACTGTCATTAATTTCAACATTAATAAAGGGCTGTGATCAATATACTGCAATGTGGCAAAATAACAATATTACAATGAATTTAATTATCGTATTTTAATGTGTATAAGGAACCCTCATGTATAAGGAATCTCCTAATTTGGAGATTTGAGGTTTGAAGAATTAAGTAATTTATTAATATCTATAATCTACACTCTCGGAGTGGTTGGCGTTAGGAAGGGCATCCAGCTGTAGAAACTCTGCCAAATCAGATTGGAGCCTGGTGTAGCCATCTGGTTCACCAGTCCTCAGTCAAATTGTCCAACCCATGCTAGTATGGAAAGCGGACATTAAATGATGATGATGAATACTATCCATGTATAAGAAACTCCCATATTTTTTAAGCCTAAATTTTGACAAAAAAGGGTTCCTTTTACATGTTAAAATACGGTATATCACATATATCAAATTTAGGCGGTGAGCTGACAGAATTGTTGGCACATCAGTTGAAATGCTAAGCAGTATTTCATCTATCCTTATGTTCTGAGTTCAAATTCTGCTGAGGTTAACTTTTCCTTCCATCCTTTTGGGGGTTGATAAAATAAGCACCAGTTGAGCACTGGGGTCGATGTAATCAACTTAACTACTGAGTATGAGTATAAAAACTGCACCCCTCTGCCAAGCCATGTCAAGCCAGTGTGACAGTGTAGGCTCACCAAGCCAGTATAATCTGAAGTTCAAATTCACAGCCTCTACACCAAACCATAGTTGGTGGAGAGAACATGATGAGGCCCTTGTCCAGCAGTGGACTGAACATCGGCAATCCAATATTAAATTTTAACAATGCTATTTCATAGTTTTTACATTTATCATGTTTAACAGTTGAGAGTGACATCAGTTAAGAACTAACATCTATAGTTACCTGATTTTTGGTGGGGGTAGCTGAGTGGAAATTTTATAAATGAGTTGAAAATTTTAGTGAAATGCATGGCCAGTAATACTGATATTTTTAGAAACTTACGTCAGCATTCAGCATTCTTTTATTTTCAAATACAACTTTATTGGCTTTCAAATTACTTCTAACCCCTGGCATATCTTCCAACCCAGCTGCAAAAAAAAAACAACAAAAAAACAAATAAAAAGTGATATATTATATATTAGGTCATTCCATAAGTAATGTCTGGATTTTAAATAAAGAAAACAAGTGATCAAATCTTACATTTTAATGAAGCTTAATTGTCAATATAGTTTCCATAATTATATCTATTACATCTTCCCATCTACACATAAGCTTTTTAATCCCATTAATGCAAACTCATTTGGTTTCCAAGAGAAGAACTCTGAAAGGCCAGTTTCAACTTCCTCAGTTGTTTTGAGAGTTAGTTCATCCAAATGATTCTGTAAACTACAGAACAAATGGTAATCTGAAGGAGCAAAGTCTGGGGAATAAGGCAGATGAGTAATTTTTTCCCAGCCAAGTTCCTCAATCTTCTGTAACATGATCTTTGTAGAGTGGGGGTCTTGCATTGTCCTGATGAAACACCACTCCCTTTTTATTCACTAAAGCAGGCTTCTTTTTTTCTTCAAAGCAGCATTCCGACGCTCTAATTGCTGACAGTAGATTTGAGCATTAATTGTTGCATTAGCTGGTAGCAACTCAAAGGGGGTGACTCCTTTGCAATCCCACCAAACAGAGAGAAGAACTTTTTTCACATGGAGTTCCTTTTTTAGTTGTGGCTGGGCCTTTTACCCTTCATAAAGCCAATGTCTACAACACTTAACATTTTGATGAAAAGCTCTATTTTTCATCACCAGTCACCAGCCTGTCCAAATAGGGTGAGATGAGTTCATAAGAATCAAGTGAAGAGCAGATGTCCACTCGGGATTTGAAGTTGGCTTCAGGCAAATCATAAGGCACCCATTTTCCGAATTTTGGTACCTTTCCAAGCTGTTGAAGATGGCAGTGAACAAAGCTTGCTTGCTAATTCTTCAACTGAAACTGCCTGATCTTTTTCAAATTCTGCCAAAAGGAGATTGTCATCAAACTCAATTGGACGTCTTCTTCAGGCCTCATCTTCAAGGCTGAAGTCTCCACTTCTGAATTTTACAAACCATCTTGTGCATGTTCTTTTATTCAGGGGTTAGTAGCCCGCGCTCTTAACCACTACACCATATGCCCATGGGCATATGGCGTAGTGGTAATAATAATAATAACATTGAAAAATACCTTAGGAATGAGAACCCAGGTTCGAAATTTCCCCAAGACGCCTGATGAAAGCTGGAGGGTATATCAGCTGAAACGTTATGTTAACAACAAACAAGATGAGGACAAATATCCATCGAATGTGAATAACGAGTAAGAAATAAGGGTTCTAATTTAGAACTGTTTTTGTTCTTACTTTGTTGATAGAAAGGTTCAGGGTTGACTGGTACAATGCATAAATGCCTGATATGGCTGGTTTTGATTTCAAGTCCACGTGGCCTGCGGAAAACAGATATGAACATATTGTTAGGAATTATTTGAAACAAGTGGAAAATACAATATAAAAGAAGTGGAGAATATCTCATCTATTTAACAATATTCCCTTATGGTGATATTGTTTCCTCAAATTCTGTATACATATATATTTTTCTTTTTCATTTTATTTTATTTGTTTCAGTCATTTGACTGTGACCATGCTGCAGCACCACCTTTAGTCGAACGAATAATCGAGCCCAGGACTTACTATACACAATAATACAAACTTGGATATCCGTCCATCCATACACACATATGGCTGTTCAGTTCTAGTAAATTTCACTCACAAGTTGTTAGTCAACCTGAGGCTGCAATAAAAGATACTTGCCCAAAGTACCACACAGTAGCACTGAACCTGAAACCATGTGGTTGGGAAGCAAACTTCTTTACCACACAGTCATGACTGGGCCTATGACAAGCATCATAAATCAGTTAACAGTAGTGTTAACATTTGAACTCACAACCAACTAATCACTGGTCAAACTTTTGAATTCACCATTTGTTGGGGGGCAATAACGAGCAATATAAATATAACAATACATGCACACGCACCCCCTCCCCTCAAACTAACAAACCAAATGGAATATATAAAAACACAACTGACCATCGAGCTTCACTCTGAGCACCTAATAACTGAGACATAAAATGTAAATCACGAGGTTCCTGAAGTTTGAGAATCTGTCGAGCAAAGAAAAACATTGTTGAAAGATTTTTAAAAATTTTCTACTCAGGAATACAAATACAATCTTATGAATGAGAACAAAAAAAAAAACAAAAAAAACATATATAGTCACTTTTACATAGTATTTTCATCAAACAGAAATTTAAAAACCTTTGTAATAAATAAGCAAAAAAAAAAAAAAGAAAATTGCAGCAAAGCTGCATGCTAGTGGTATCAGACGTAGCATGCAGACCATCATATAATTTGTTTTATTAGTCTCTTCCATTTTATGAATTCAGTGTGTACATGCACATTGCATGTTCATACTTTTCTTTCTGGTTCCTCCTAAAAACTGTTACAGATCACAACCATCTCACAAACCTGCGTTTGTGACAAGTGCTTTATGCTCCAATAGTTGTGAAAAAATGGATCTTATTTCTATGGATCTTTCTTTCTTATTCCTTAATTTCAAATTCAAACTTCTAATCCTACCAAATATTATGAAGAAATGATTTTCTTCCTTGTACTAGGGGACACCACATGTTTGACAAAAACCTTTTCTGTTATATACAGCTGTATTTGAATTTGGATAACTCCTGTCCTAATAGTTTTATTACATATTTGTCAAAACCAACTGAGTCAGGAAGTTTGAATGCTGAGTATTCTAAAAGCCCATGGATAATATATTATTATATAAGAAAGACATCTAGTCTTTTTCTTTTTGGAGTGTGTGAGGGGTGTACTGTCTTAAAAACACAAAAGACCATGAATAACACACCATAAATATTGATAATCTGCTAAAAAACAATCTACAAATTAACAGAGCTTTATTACATTATAGTATGTTAAAAATAAATATTATCAACATTAGCAGTATTAATACCAAAAGGCAATCTTTAAAGGTATTAACAATGCTTTCATTGCTAATATTTAGTTTTAAAAAGCCTGCTGGCTATTTGTAACACCAGTGACTGAAAAGTCAGTTATTCTACATATATTGTTAATGAGATTTGACTGTCATGCAGTGAGTAGATGCCTACCACTGAGGAAGTGCATGTATGCTAAAATTACATGATCTGGCAGTTCTGGTGCTCATGCTAGATGGTTGTCATCTGCTAACAATATACATCTGTGCTCTTAACGCTGTATGTCTATATGAGAGGATCTATCAAGTCAAATACCAGAGTAATATGGTGTTCCAATAATACATCCACATTAGGGTGGGTATAAAGTTTACTTATTGTAAAACTTAGCCTAAAGACATGTCTTATATAGACCCTTATATTTTCATTGTTCATTTTTGTATTTAGTTTGCAACATTCTTGATGTGAACTCATGTGTTGAAACATATTTAATTGTATTTCTGGAAGGTCATTATGAAAACCTAAAGTTGAGAGGCCATGTAATCAAAGAGGTTGTGAAGGACTATGAAAGGATTTTAAGGAACCAAGCTGACTGACTAATTGATTGATGGAATGATTAATCAAACAATCGATTAATCAACTGGTTAAAATGGTTAACCAACTGACAAATAAAAATAAAGTGAAACAGAACCAGTGTATGTGTCTATTATTGGATAAATAATCCTCCCAAGATACAACAAAAAGGATATATTATATATGAAATTATAGGGTAACTTATATACATCTACCTATCCATACATGCATATGTGTGTGTGTGTATTATTTAAATTTTATGGAACTAAAGTAACTGAAGCTCGTCTTTAGAGTATTCCATTAATTTGTGGCATTTAGCTTTATCATACATAGATATTGATTAGTCTTTGATAAAAAAGCCATACACAAAATTTGTAAGGGAAAGACTGTAGTCAACTGAATAAGCCTAAGGCATGTAATTTTTTTAATGGTCTCAGAAAGGTGAAAAGTGACATCAAACACAACAGAATTTAAATTCAAAAGAATTAACAGACATAACGAAATGCACTAAGGTATGTATGAATACATACATACATGTATGTGTCTATATACACACATTCATATACATGTATATGTATCTATATACATACATACATATACATATATATGTATCTATATAGATACATACAAGGGGGTGCTGAATAGGTTCTGGCTTTAAAGATATTGCAAAAGGCCTGGATGGAGGTCCAACCTTTTAACTTCTTTTACAGAGCTTAGAAAAACTGAAGGACTGCTGTAATAAGCGTGTGAATCTGAGAGGGGAATATGTTGAATAAAAGTATAATCAACTGATCCTCCAATATTTTCTTTTACCCAAAGCCAGGAACTTTTCAGCACACCCTTGTACATGCAATTATATGTCTACACACACACACACACATTTATACATTCATCCATCCATACATGCATAGATTCATACATGCATATCACGACTGCTGTTGCTATTCCTCTGTTCTTTCCTGTATAAACATTTAGACATTTGGCACCATTCTCAAAGACATCTCAACAGATAAACAAAAGACCTTCTGTTGCTGAGGAGAACCATGTAAGTTGTAAATAAATATAATCAATAAAGGACAATTCAACAGCATCCAACGCCACAAATATAGAGATATATGAGAAGTGAATATTACAGGAGTTGCTGAAGCATAAATGGCGTGTCAACTTGGAGATGGCAGATGATTCTCAACTGGTGTTTTGCAGTTTTTTGTAATTCTCTTTCACATGCTTCTGTGTTTTTGCCCCCATGTCATATAAATATTAATTTCAACTTATGGCACAAGGCCATAATATTTTCCAGGAGGTGTCTACAGTTCTGGTATTTGAACTGTACTAAATCCATCAATGCCAGAAGGATGAAATTTTGAGTAAACTCCACAGGGATTTGAACACAGAACATAATTAAAATAAATAATCCAATATATGCAAGATTTGGTGCACTGCCAATACCTAAATTCACGGCCATCTATCTTTAGCATAAAAATTGGTTTCAAATTTTGGTACAAGGCCAGCAATTTTGAAGGAGTGGATATGTTAGATGTTGATGATGTTGATGTTGATGATGATGATGATGATGATGATGATGATATGACATATTCTTAAATATGTAAGGCTGTACAATTATTTAAACCTGACCATTTTCCCTTCTGCTTGTGTTGAAATGAGTTGTGTTGTTCCTTGTATTCCATTTTTGAACTTGTCTGTAAATAAAATAAAGGAAATCAGTTGAGTAAATGACAAGAAAGTTATTATGTTTTAGCATGAAGGATACTGTCTATAGTCTATAGACAGAGTTCATAAGCCAGAAGAAAAGATGTATGATACATGTATGTGCATTTGGGAAGGAAAGACAGCAGACTTCAGAGTGAAAACATGCAACGTTTGGCACTGAGTTTAACTGTTTTCATACCAACCAGTCTGAGAGTGGAAGCATGTGGATTAGTGGTTAAGCTGTTGGACTTATGATCATAAGATTGTTGTTTTGATTCCTGGAACAGGTGACATGTTGTGTTCTTGAGCAAAACACTTCATTTCATGTTGCTCCAGTCTACTCAGCCAGCAAAAGAGAGTAATCCTGTGACGGACCAGCATCCCATCCAGGTGGGGAATTTATACATCATGGAAACTGGGAAACCAGTGCTTATGAGTCAGTATGACTCAGAGAAAGTAACTTTACCTTAACCAGTCTGAGATCACCCTTGGTTCTATGATACAAGCATTTTGTTGTTAAATGGTCTAAAATTTAATATTAATATTAATTTGTGTTTCAAAGGCGGTGAGCTGGCAGAATCATTAGTACGCCGGGCGAGATGCTTCATGGTATTTCGTCTGCCACTACGTTCTGAGTTCAAATTCGGCTTAAGTTGACTTTGCCTTTCATCCTTTCAGGGTCGATAAATTAAATACCAGTTGCATACTGGGGTCAATCTGATCGACTGGCCCCATCCCTCAAAATTTCAGGCCTTGTGCTAATAACAGAAAGGAATATTAATTTATGTTTCAAACTTTACATTAATAATGGTTTCAAATTTTGGCACAGGGATAGCAATTTGTGGGGAGGAAGTTAGTCAATTTCATCAACCCCAGTACTTAACTGGTACATATTTTATCAACCTCGAAAGGATGAAAGGCAAAGTCAATCTTGGCCAAATTTGAACTCAGAATGTAAAGACAGATGAAATGTTGCTAAGCATTTTTCCCAGGGTCTTAACAATTCTACCAGCTTGCTGCCTTAAACTTTACATTAATAATAATTTCAAATTTTGGCACAAAGCCATTCATTTCGGAGGAGGGGTTAAGTCAATTGCATCAACACCAGTGCTCAAATGGTACTTATTTTATCGATCCCGAAAGGATGAAAGGAAAAGTCAACCTCATCAGGATTTGAACTCAGAATGTAAATATGGATGAAATACCACTAGGCATCTTGCTTGGTGTGCTTAACTCATTAGCATTTAAGCTAGTCATATCTGATTAAAATACTCTGTCCAATACATGTTCAAAACTGGTCATATCCAGTCTCTCACACTTGTCATGGAGGTATATGGCTTAGTGGTTAGGGTGTTGGACTCATGATGATAAGACCGTGGTTTTGATTCCTGGACTGAGCAACGAGCTGTGTTCTTGAGCAAAACACTTCATTTCACATTGCTCCAGTCCACTCAGCTGGCAAAAATGAGTAACCCTGTGACAGACTGGTGTCTTGTCCAGACGGGGAATTTATATGCCATGGAAAACAGACCTTATGAGTCGCCATGACTCGAGAAGGTAACTTTACCTTATCTTATTTTTACCACATACCTGTCCAACAATACCACGCTTAATATAAACCACCACAACACTGAAATCTCAAAATAACACATGATTAATTCAAAACAATGAATAAATAAGCATTACATTTGGCAGAATAATCTGAATACTGAAGGGTTAATGTATCTACAGTGATGTAATCCTCTGTCTTACCCTTTACATTTTAGACATGCAACATCCAAAATAAACTTTTTTTTTCTGAAGGCTTTGGAGACTAGTGGCAGGGAAGAAGGTAGTCCTTCTCAGACCAGAAGCCTGGCTATGAATGCTTGCTGCAGAGTGAACTCTGCCTAACCCTTTAGCATTCAGATTATTCTCTCAAATCTAATGCTTGTTTATCCATATTGTTTTGAATTAAGCCTGCATTATCCTGTGGCTTTGAGATTTCAATGATGCAATTGTTTATTTTCAGAATAACATTGTAGGGTAGGGGTGAGAGGCCGGATATAGCCACTTTGAACATAAAACAAGTAGAATATTAGGGCTGGATAATGGGTAAAGACCCTTTCAGTCATGAATGACCATAGGATTGCACCTAGGAAGTTCCCCTGCAAGGCACAAGACCAGCAGTCGCCCGTGCATACCAGCGTCCCCTCTCCATGTCACCAATGTTATCCAAGGGAAAGGCAAAGGCAGATATAGCTTGGCACCAGTGATGTTGCAACTCATTTCTACAGCTGAGTGAACTGGAACAATGTGAAATAAAGTGTCTTGCTCAAGAAAAGCACAACACACAGCCCGGTCTGAGAATCAAACTCACTACCTCATGACTGTGGGCCCCGTGCTCTAACCACTTTTTAGGGATGGATTGGCTGGTTTAAACACTAAAAGCTTAAGGCACTTGAGGACCAAGCAATTGTGTTAAACCAAGTAAAAAATAAAGCCTACCACTACAACCACTGCTGCTGTCATTGTCATCATCATCCTATTTTACTATAATGGTGAAACAAGTGATATAATTTGAGAAAGAACAATAGAATATCAGTGTGTGTGTCCGTGTGTGTATGTTTCTGTGCATGTGTTTATGTGTACCCTAGACTTGACATCACATGACAGTTGTAAATGAGCATCACTGTCATACAAGCAAAACCATGTAAAAGCATCTGTGCGGTGCCACATAAAAGCACCAGTTGATAGAGGAAGCCATCTGTGTTTTACAGGCAAATTTGGATACATACAATCTACTCCAGTCCATATATTCTACCTGTTTCATGTTAAAACTGGCCAAATATGGCCTCTCGCATCTACCTTTCCCAAAATAAACAGTCATATCATTGAAATTACAAAGTTACAAAGTAATGCATGGTTTATCTTTTTACCATGATATGGAAGGCAGATGCTAAACGATGATGGTGAAGATTTCTGCTGGAATACACTTTTATGTGGCACCACCATGAGTGTTTTACATCACCAGAAGGATCAGTCTTGACACTTCTGGTGGTGTACCAGTAATCTGAATGCTAAAAAGTTAATGCCATAACCACAAGAGATTCATGCAAACGAGAAGACTCCTTCATTAATAGTAGATGTTAATTACTTACTGAAAAGTGTAGATGTATTGGAAGCATTATTGAAACTGTTGTCATCAGTTAATTGTAAAGATTCTACCCGCCTAGCTTCAACAGTCTCTCTGTGAGAATTAACAATGTTTTCTTCCATTTCTTCTTCTTCCTCCTCCTCCTCGTCATCTTGTTTCTTATATTGTTTGTTCTTCTTTTCAACATTATTACAATCTTCTGCAAAAATAATCAAAATTATTTGATTTGACAATTACAAGAAAAAAAAAAAAAAAAAAAAAAGGACTGAACCGGGAACCATGTGGTTGGGAAGTAACCTCCTCCTTACCGAGGAAGTAAAATATATACATAGTCAAATGAATGTGATATGGCCATATTTGAATACATGGAAGCGTAATATGTCTTTGAGCTGATCTACAGATGTAGAAGAAGAAGAAGACAAAATGGAACAGACCTTTGTAGTAGCCATAGTACTGCAAATGTTTTCTCATGAAGTTGTCATATGGATTGTCCTAAAAAACAGAAAGTGTATAATTTTCAACATCGTTAATTTAAACTAGTCTCATATTTTAAGAGCAGAGATCAATTAAAAATGCATACGTGTGTGGAAGCATGTGGCTTAGTGGTTAGGGTGTTGGACTCATGATTGTAAGATTGTGGTTTTGATTCCAGGACTGGGTGACACATATTGCTCTTGGGCAAAATACTTCATTTCGTATTGCTCAGGTCCACTCAGCTGGCAAAAATGAGTAATCCTGCGACAGACAGGTGTCCCGTCCAGGAGGGGAATACATACGCCATGAAAGAGAAACCAGCCCTTATGAGTCGGTATGATCCAAGAAGGAAACTTTACTTTTACCTTTATATGTGTGTGAGTGTGTCTATTTATGTGTTTGGCCAGACTCAAGATAGGTCAATGCTGTGCTGATGATGACCATTGAGGTAGAAACACATCTTTTATCCTTTGCTTGTTTCAGTCATTAGACTGCAGCCATGCTGGAGTACCACACTGAAGAATTTTAGTGGAATGAATCGACCCCAATACCTATCATTTTTTTGTAAAGCTTGGTGCTTATTCTATCAGTCTTCTTTTGCCAATAGAACACATCTTCAGAGCAGTCAACTTGTCTCTGGAGAAAACCAAATTTTCTTTTCCAATTGTCTAACTGCAGCCAGTGTGGTCACACTCGGTTGAAGACAAGAGTTTACATTTACCAATAATCTCATGTCTTTTATGAACTGTATTGCTGTTGGCACTATTAGCTTGCAGTCTGTATGTTGCTGCTCATTTGCTTCTGTTGCTTTCAAGACATCCTTGCACTTTGTAGGATAGGATGTTGCAACTGGGGACTATCTTTTCTGTAAAATTATTGATGGAAACCTTTATGAATTTGTTTTGCAAGATTCATGATGTGGAATCATGTGTTGAAACAGACATTGTTATATTTCAAGATAGTTATTTTTTTTTTCTTTTTTGCCAAATAAACACATGCCCTATGTATTTATTCTCATTATATCTTATGTCCATTGTCTGGAAATCTAGATGTCCAGACAGAAGACATAAGATAAGATAAGAACAATAATCTTTTCTACTCTAGGCACAAGCACTGAAATTTTTGGGGAGGTGGGGGGCCAATCGATTAGATCGACCCCAGTACACAACTAGTACTTAATTTATCGACCCTGAAAGGATGAAAGGCAAAGTTGACCTCGGTGGAATTTGAACTCAGAAGAAATACTCCTAAGTATTTCGCTTGGCGTGCTTATGTTTCTGCCAGTTCGCTGCCTTAGAAGATAAGAACAATAATAAATGAGTGAAGAACGAATATATAGTGCATGTGTTTATTTGGTAAGGGAAAAAACAAAATTACCAGCCTGAAATACAACAATATTAATGGAAACTTTATTAATCAAAAAGCAATTGTAAGTAAAAGAAGAAATTGAAGAAATGCTATTTCAAATACAGTTGCAATTGTATAATAAAGGAAAGATGCAAATGATATGCAAATATGAGCTCCAAATGTGAAATTTGAATGATAATAGATATAGAAAATGTAAATGAGGAAGAGAAAGGGAGAGAATAGGAGATAACGAGAGGAGGAGAGGTAGAAAGAATGGGAGAGAAAGGGAAGTCAAAAACAGTAGCGGGGGAGTGGAAAGAATTAAGAAATAGTAGTAGAATGAGAGGGAGAGAGAGAGTGGCAGTAAAAGAAATTAAAATTACTAAAGTAAAAATAAAGTAAAGAAGAGCCGACAACAGTGGAAGCAGAAAAGCTTTCTATGAAGAGTGGGAAAAGGTAAAGAAGCACAAGATAGTAGAAGAGAGAGAGAGAGAGAGGAAGAGAGATAGGAGAAGAACTGACCATTAAAATAAGAGAAACAGTGAAGCAAAGAAGAGAAAGAGAAAAGTAAGCAGAGAAATGGAAGAGACGTTTGAATAGCATTGGAGAAAGAGAGGAAGATCAGTTAGTAAAAAAAAGGAGTTTAAGGAAAAAGAAAGAGAGAAAGAAAGGTAGAAGGAAGGAAATTATGAAACGAAACAGAAAGAGTGACAGTGCAATTGATTAGGGAGAAAAATAGGTGTCATACTCAATGACTGGCGGGGCAGTCTCATCATCAACTGCTGTAAATCATTGTCATCATCATTTAACGTCCGCTTTCCATGCTAGCATGGGTTGGACGATTTGACTGAGGACTGGTGAAACCGGATGGCAACACCAGGCTCCAATCTGATTTGGCACAGTTTCTACAGCTGGATGCCCTTCCTAACGCCAACCACTCAGAGAAGGAAATAGAAATACTCAAGAACAGGCATGGGCTTCATTTTCTGAGAAGAAGCTGCATGAGACATGGTTCATCATCAGGTAGGCTCCACTACTAAAGAAACTGAAGATAATTTTTCATTAGGCATGCCATTCAGTATGTCCTGTGAGCTGCAGTTTGTCCGTGACTGATCTACAAAGAACCGACTATAGAATTATCAACCTGATTGATCAAGTTACGAAAGTAACATAAAGAGTTATAAACACAATTAGTAAGGAAGATGATTAGTTTAGATGAGATGCAATCTGGGTCTGTCTCAGGGCAAAGTACCACTTATGCTCTCATCCCAGTGAGACAGCTACAGAAGAAGAATGTTAGGTATAGAGACTCTCTCTCTTTGCTAAGAGCTGCAGTGGAAATTCTAGCAGAGAGTAAGCCACTATGTTGAGCATTCATACACACAAAGAAAGGTTTTGATGGTGTATCACACCCTGTACCCTGGGAGTAACTGGGTAAAATAGGTATAAATGAATGGCTTAGAAAATGTATGTACAGGTGCAGACATGGCTGTGTGATAAGAAGCTTGCTTACCAACCACATGGTTCCGGGTTCAGCCCCACTGCATGGCACCTTGGGCAAGTGGCTTCTACTATAGCCTTGGGCTGACCAAAGCCTTGTGAGTGGATTTGGTAGACAGAAACTGAAAAGAAGCCTGTCATATATATATATATATGTATATATATATATATATGTATATATATATATATATGTGTATATATATATATATATATATATATATATATATATATATATATATATATATATATATCATCATCATCATCATCGTTTAACGTCCGCTTTCCATGCTAGCATGGGTTGGACGATTTGACTGAGGACTGGTGAAACCGATATATATATATATAAAGATAATATAATAATATTATCATAATAATATTATCTTTATCTTATGATATTTACTTTGTATTAAATATATATATGTATATATATATATATGATGGGTTTCTTTCAGTTTCTGTCGACCAAATCCACTCACAAAGGTTTTGGTCAGTCCAAGGCTATAGTAGAAGACACTTGCCCAAGGTGTCATGCAGTGGGACTGAACCTGGAACCATGTGGTTGGAAAGCAAGGTTCTTATCACACAGCCACACCTGCACCTGTAACTATGGATATGTAATAAAGCTGGTGGGTGATAAGGGGAGAGAAAGGTGTTAAGTGATCCCAAGTAGAAGGAACTGGTAGAAAAAGGAAAACCAAGGAGGATATGGAGGGGGGGGGGAACAAAGGCGACAAGTGGTGAGACACACTGAGCAGGAGGAGGCTTGTGTATACTATGTAAGCATGGAAAAAGTGGATGATAATGATAACAATGATTGTGGTGGTAGTGGTGGTGACTGCAGTAGTGATGATGATGATAATGGTGATGATATTGTTGATGAGGGTTTATACTGAAGATGAGAATGATGTTTATGGAGGTGGTGGTGGTGATGATGATGATCTAACTTTTGATAATGTTCATAACAATACTCACTGAATGTATAATGGATACATTTGTCATATCCATTGACATCTCGAATTCAGTGCTTGATGGAGCTGGTTGAAAAAAGGAAGAAGAAAATTTATGTATAGATAAATAGAAACATCATTATTTGTAAATCTCTCAAAGAGAGAGATATTCAGTAACAATTCTTTAAAGTAAAGACTATTTGCCAACATAATGTGGCTGTCCTGAAAAGGATGGTTGTTACTGTCGTTTAGCCTTAGGAAACATCATTTCCAGCTGGCTATACGGCACAATATCTGTGTCCTTATGTTTTCGGAAAGGGAGTCCAGCACTCCCATCCAGCTCAAAGAAACTGGTCCACAGATGTTGCTTTGTGCTGGATGGGAGTGCTTTTCGAAAATATAAGAACACAGATATTAGCCAACTGGAAACGCTGTTTCCTAGGGCTAAACAACAGTAACAATCATCCCTTCCATATTCCGTTAGCAAATAGTCTTTACTTATGTGCAAGCGTATACTCTTTTACTTGGTTCAGTCATTTGACTGCGGCCATGCTGGAGCACCACCTTTAGTCGAGCAAATCGACCCTAGGACTTATTCTTTGTAAGTCTAGTACTTATTCTATCGGTCTCTGATGCTTTATTTATTGACCCCTGAGAGGAAAAATCAAAAAGATTTGGGGACATTTGAACTTGGAGTTCAGAGATGCAGAACAAACACCAAAGGCATTTTACCGAATGCCCTAACAATGCTGCCAACTCACCACCTTATTTTTTTTTATTATGCCAGATATAAAGAAAACATTGCAAGTGATGGATGTCATTCATCTCAACTGATTGACACGCTAACAGGCTCTGAGGTAAGAAAGGTGCCTCTATGTGGTCGCTTGACCTGCTAGAAACAGCAGCCAAATTTCTCTCCCATCACAACCTGCTGTTTTCAAAAAGGAAAAGGAACAACATATCGTAGTAGTACCTGACATACAAAAATGTTGAGATGTCATGAACCTAACACTGTTGATCATAGGTCTGCTTGATCAAGACTGAATAGCAACAACAACAACAACAGCAGCAACAATAACAACATGTTCTGGAATATGCATCCAGTGCTTTGATGTCAAAGTAAAGTAGTGAAGATATTGATTCTAAGATTATAAGCTGACACAGCTTCATCAGCCTTGTGTTTGTGTTGTTTAGTATAGCCAATCTATACTACACTGAATGATTCAGCTTTCCCAGTCAAAAACATGAACCGCATTAGCTTCTTACATGTAGTTGTTTAGCCCTAGGTCAACCCTGATCTAACTGACTTATGAGAAAAGGAGAACAAGCCATGACCATCCAATCTTTTTAGGAAGATCTTGGACTATATTAACCAATATGTCCTTCACTTTTTTAAGATGGTGGTGGTAGCGGAAAGATTTGTCTGCTCTTTCTAGCATATGGACAAACCACACAGAGGTTCTTACAGTCTTGTCTTTACATGATTTTATGCGTTGGTAGGTAAAATGAATATAACATGAATAAAATAAAATATGTTAGTGGCATGTAAAAAGCACCCAGCACACTCTGTTAAGTGGTTGGCGTTAGGAAGGGTATCCAGCCGTAGAAAGTTGGAGTCTAGACAGCTCCCTGCTAGCCAGTTCCATGTCAAACTGTGTAACCCATGCCAGCATGGAATGTGGATGTTAAATGATGATGATGATGATGATGATGATGAGGCTACAGTAAATTTTGTCACACTTGCTATTTGAGTATCTCCTAATGTTTGAAAGGCTTTTAAGAACCATAACTTGACTGTCATCATCATTTAATGTCTGTTTTCCATGCTGGCATGGGTTGGATGGTTTGCCTGAGGTCTGGAAAGCCAGCGGCTGCACCAGGCTCCAATCTGATCTGGCAATGTTTCTACAGCTGGATGTCCTTCTTAATGCCAACCACTCTGAGAGTGTAGTGAGTGCTTTTTATGTGCCACTGGCACAGAAGCCAGTCAGGAGGCCCTGGCATCGATCATGTTCGGATAGTGATAGATGTCAGGGCTGCCTGACTGGCTCCTGTGCAAGTGGCACATAAAAAGCACCCACTATACTCTCAGAATGGTTAGGGTTTATAATATCAGACAGATAAGAAACGAATTTACATCTGGATAAAATGCCAGGCTATCTTAGATAATTTGGAAGCTATTCCTGGTAGCTAGGTGAACTAAGGTCTAAAACGTAGAAGAACTATGCAGAATACTAAGACACATGACCTGCATGAAAACCAAACGGTAACATCAATGTTAAAAGTATCAACAACAACCAGGTCAACCTCAAGTCATATCCTGTTGTCATGTAAAGAGAACAAATACATTAGATAAATACATTAGATAATAATACTCTACTATGAAGGTACATGGCTTAGTGGTTAGGGTGTTACACTTACAATTTCCAGATCATAGGTTTGATTCCAGGATAGGGTGGTGTGTTGGTTCTTGAGTAAAAAACTTCATTTCTCATGTTCTAGTGCTGTGTGGGGACTGGCATACCAAAGAATTGACCCAACATTTCTTCTGTATGTCATAAAAGAAGTTGAAGTAGGATTTGTGCACAACCCTCACCGACAATGAATACCCAAACAGACCCACGGGTTGGAGGGTTGTCGCCTGTGTAGTGCAAAAAGCATCGTCCACCAGGAATAGGGAATCACAAACAAATAAATGGTGGATGCAGTGACACACTGTTACAGCACACACCTTCATATTACTACTCCTACTACTACTACTATAGTGTATCCACCACTTCAGTGCTGGGTCTACTTGTTTGCATTTCCTCCATCATTTTACATGAGCCATGACCTCTTCAGAGCACACATTGATGGTTAAGCTGTCCAGTTACTACTTCTTTGGTCTTCCACTGTGTCATTTGCATTCCTGGTTCAGCCAGAGAGCAGTTATAGTCACAGATACTCTTCCCGGAGAATTTGGGGTCGTACCAATGCAGTAGAGCTTCTTGCATGTCACCTGGGACCAGGGCAACACTATGTTTTCTGCATGTCTTTGCTCATGACATATGACAATGTGTATTCTGCATGTCATAAGAAACAACTACGAGGGTTGGTATTAAGAAGGACAATAACTAGCCATAAAACACTGCCTCGAAAATGACTGTTTAAGCCATGTCAGCATGGAAAGGTGGACATTAAAATGATGAACATATTTATGACATGGTTGGAGCCAACAGTCCAATGAAATAGAAACATTTCTATGCAATGTAAAGCTCACTCATGTTACTTTGTCATTGGCAAGAATTCAGTCTGATATAATGCTATTACTCTTACTCTTTTACTCGTTTCAGTCATTTGACTGCGGCCATGCTGGAGCACCGCCTTTTATTCTTTGTAAGCCTAGTACTTATTCTATCAGTCTCTATTTTGCTGAACTGCTAAGTTATGGGGACGTAAACACACCAGCATCGGTTGTCAAGCGATGGTGGGGGGACAAACACACATATATACGACGGGCTTCTTTGAGTTTCTGTCTACCAAATCCACTCACAAGGCTTTGGTCGGCCCGAGGCTATAGTAGAAGACACTTGCCCAAGGTGCCATGCAATGGGACTGAATCCGGAACCATGTGGTTGGTAAGCAAGCTACTTACCACACAGCCACTCCTGTGCCTATTGGTCAGTGTTTTTTTTCTCTTCACTATGGGTATAACCTTAATTCAAATATTTTAGCATATAGCATTATTTAGATTAACTACTTGTTCTTCATTCAGAAGGAAACCCTGGATAATTTCCCTCGATCATTCTTTTCAACTGCCATGCATGTCTGCATTTTCTCACTACAAATCTTTATATCTCTCAGAATGGACCCAAACTGTTTTCCTAAGGAGATTTGATAAGACTGAGAGATGTCTGACTAATTCATGCCTCCATTAAATTTTAAGTAATCTTGTTCGAATTCATCTTACTGCAGTTTCAGAGACTCTATAGGTGCCACCCCCACTACCCTGGCCATTGAAATAATTAAAACAATTGTCTCTAATTTAGACATAAAGTAATTTTTATCAGTAATTTTAAGAGAGGTAATCAATTATGGTACTACTAAAGCAGCGCGGACCCGAACGCGCAGTCGCGCGTCCGCGCTAGCTAGTCGTGAGTGGTCGATCCTAACCTTAACCCTAAACACGTATTCATTTGCACACGCGGGTTAGGGTTAGGGTTAGGATTGCCCACTCAATACTAGCTAGCGCGGACGCGCGACTGCGCGTTCGGGTCCGCGCTGCTTTAGTAGTACCATCAATTATATCCCCCCCCCCCCCAGTACATGACTGATACTTTACTTTTATTGATTCCGAAAGGATGAAATGCAAAGGTGATCTGGGCAGGACTTGAACTCAAAACGGAAAGCCGTGACTAAATACCGCAAGACATTTTTCATTAATCAACCTTCTAAATGTTTTAACGTCATTAAGGAGTTTATACTGACCGTTCTTTGCAAACCTCTATATTCTCAAATTCATTATTTCAATCTTCGACTGCGTCGAGTCTTTCTCTTTCTACAATCTAAATTCAAATTCCAGCCTGAGAAATAATTTTCAGGAATTTACTGTGGCGGTGCAATTTACTTATAGTCTACACATATATCAATAATGTATTATTGTTTTAAAAGGCAAACTCGCTTCTAAACATGATACAATTATTTCAGTTTCAACACACGAGCTCAGCTCAAAATCCCTTGTCAAACAAGTACAACCACGAAACTTTCACTCACAACATTAATTAAAAGGAATATTTCTTCATAAAGTTAAGATATATAAAAATGTGGAATAATTAAAAAAAGAAACAACAACGAATAATAATGAAAAGACCATTCGATCTTCCAAACTAAAACTATACAAAATAATGTTTATCAAGGCACAAACCTTTGAAAGTATGTTAATTTGAGAATTCAAGAGTCCCGGGTTAAAAACGTCACCAACAACGCGTTGCTAGATGCGCAGTGATCTCGCAGAATGATTACTAATAGTGTTATAAATTTTAAATTTCAATCACAGTTATTTCAATTCTAATAAATTTAAAATAATTTATGTTTTAATTATTAAGCAAGATTTTGATGACTATCTGAAAATTTAATGCTCATAATTAAATCAATCGGACGCCAGTCGTATGCGGTTCGACTTCTACTTCCGTTTATATTGACTTAGCCTTTCCGGTTGCTTACATTGTTGAGCATAGAGGCAAAGATGGTGAGTTAAAATATATCTCTTAATTTATCTATGAATTATCCAGCATCTGTCCATAAAATATCGCTCTTTTATAAATTAATATTTAACAATTAAGAATCTGTAGCTATTTTAAAAATTTTGTTTGTATTTCATTAGACAATGCTCATATATTATTGCATTTTTCCCCACGAGATAGTTATTACGTTTGTAAAATTTTCTCATTCCTCGAATTATTTCATTTTCTGATCTTAAACAGACTGCTGAACAGTTATACATTAGCATATCACGCTATTTTATGACAATGCTTAAAGAAATATATATTTGTACCCCATGCTTTCATATTGTGAATTAATATGTATATATAACGGTTATCGCCTCGGCGAACTTTTAAAGATTATTTAGTAAGTATGGATCCTCGTCCGACTTATTTAATAATGTTTAGCATGTTTCTACTATATATAACTTAATCTATGGGCATTTGATAAGCCATCAAATAAATGACCAGCTATTTATATATAAAAGACGGGGTACACATTGGGATTAGACACTGAGGGAAAACCGCTGTAACTTTTTTATTTTTCATTTTGGCGATTTATAGGGGGAATCGCATGACCGTGATATGTAGAACACATTATCGAAAGCGAAAATCGCCAAAATGAAAAAATAAATAAGTTACAGCGGTTTTCCCTCAGTGTCTAATCCCAATGTGCACCGACGGAGAAAGGTTTTAGAAAGATGGATTAATTTAAAAAGAAAAATTCCTTACAAGTTAATAGCTGAAAAAGGTGTGTGTTGAAAAACACGTGGAAATTGTTAGTTTGTTGCTATACGGTTTATCAATGCCATATGCCAACAAACAACATGTTACCATATACATACGTACGCGACAAGGTTTCTTGGTATTAAGCTTCACGTCAACTTTGATTCAAAACTTACGATCAAGTATAGCACGTGTGTCGTTTTAAGGAGAATCTAGCTGCTGTTTTTAACAGATTTAGCAACCACATGAAAAACTACCTCCTTGACTCAACAGTAGTAGCTTTACACTATTATAGCCAATGGGTCACAGCCTCTCCTGATCCTCAGAAAAACCTGTTGAGATATGGAACGGTGAATAAGTTGGTGTTATGCCCAGTGGCCTGTGTCGCAGTATCATGGTCAACAGCTACAATAGCAGTGATGGTGCTATGGGAAAATGCAGAGACGTAAAACTTCTTGACTAGGTTATTATGAATGCTATTGAAAGAATTAGAGCACAATTGATTGGGCAAAAATTTAACTAGGTGAGTGCAGTGTTGCTTTGAACTAAGAATAGTGCTATTGATAATCTCATCCTAGTGAGACCACTGCAGAAGTATTTAGCATTTGTCAACTTGTAGGCCTCTTACGCTCGAAAAAAAAAAAATTTATGAATTTTTGCTACATTCACATGAGTCTAGGGCTATGTATAAATGATCAAAGTATGGCTTTGATGCCAAGTTTTGCTAGATAAATTATTATTCTTTATCTTCAGAAAGGTTTTTGTATGAATATTTTCATTTTATTTATTGATCAAATGTATTTTCCTTTGTCTCATTAGTATATCTAGTAATTTCTTGGATATTGATACATTTTAATATGTATTACCAGCAAGAAAAATGAAAAAAAAAATGAGTAAAATTTATCAATAGAAAACGTCAAGTAAGCTCCAACACTTGGTTGGATATATAAACAGTGACCATGACTGTAGTGCCATACACTGTTCTCAGCATTTTTGTTATCCCAGAAACTGGAGTCTGTATCAGTTGAGTGGAAGCCATGTGGTCAGACAGAAAATCCTGATTGATACTGGACATCACTTAATCTAGAACCATTTAGCTGAGTTTTTGTAGGCTCAGAGGTTTGGTGAAGGATCCTATCTCATTCTGGAGCCGGGTTTCCACATTAATTCTTTATTACCCATTTCTGTTTTGCTTTCATAGTTTAATCATCAACAACAGCATCGGGCACAAATCTCACTACCACTTGTCCCTCCATTAAGGTCCCTAATATTCATCTTGAATATTAGTGACCTCACTGGTACTTATACAAAGAACCCAGTACATACTACAAAGTGCTTGGTGTTAGGAAAGGCATCCAGCCAAAGATGCCATGCCAAAGCAGACAGATGTCGTTAGCAGCTCTTGTCAAAGTGTGTGACCAATGCCATCAGGGAAAATGGATGTTAAATGATGATTTTATTATTAAAATTACATCTTCTGAGATGTGAGTTGCAAAAAAAAAAAGTACTGATGCAATGTGGAAGTGTGAGACGATTGTATTGAATGTTTTGGTATTAGTTGGGATTCTTGGTGTTCTGAGTCCAAATCCTATCTCTAGCCTACTTGGGTGGTAAGCTCAATCCATCACTTAACACTTCTACCTGGCACTTAGTGCCATTACTGGAGTCCATTCTACTCGAGGCATTCAGACCAGGTTTCTTAGTTTGAGGAGATACTTTTCCCAAACCCAGGTCCTGTTAACCAGTCACGGATACTGCCTCCCCGCCAAGGAATCAACAGCATTAAACTTCCTTGACTAGAAGTCTGTAATATCTGCACTATGTGATGCATAGTTTACTAATCCCCAGTTGTCTATTTATCTTAAATGGTGTAATGAATCTGTAAACTTTCATTTGGTCCAATTGCCTTGACAACAGGAATTCTATAAAAATAGAGGTGCAGCAGTGCCATAAGAAGCTTGCTTCCCAACCACATGGTTCTGGTTTTAGTTGCACTACATTGTGCTTTGGGCAAGTGTCTGCTATTATAGCCTGTGAGTGGATTTGGTAGGTGGAAACTGAAAGAAACCCAGCTTATCTTTGTATAAGTACTGAAGATTCTTCAAAGTGATGCTCCAGCATGACTGAAACAAGTGAAAGGTAGAAGATATAGACCAACTGTAAATGAAACACAAATGGATAGAAGAATAGGTTAAAAATTGCTACTCATGAGCACACAATTATTGTTAATGAACCATCAAAAAGTATTAAGTGCCTGTTCGGAAAGTAATCAAATGTATTTTGATATTTCTATATAAAAATTGATATGATGTTTATTCATAGTGGTGAAGGATAAAAGACTCCAGTAGAATTTGAACTTGGAATTGTAGGGTACTGGACTAAACTGCGTCCTAATCAGTTTTTTTTTTTTTTGGACTGTGCAAAAATACCTTAAGAGACACCAACCACCAGTCTTCTTTCCAACATGTAGACAAGAAGAGCACAAAACTAGAGGCCTGAACAAGTTGTTGATGGTGTAATAATTTAGAATTACACTGATTTGGATAGAGTTGTGATATGTTTTAGTTATATTTGATGATGAAATACTAGTTCTGCTACTGATGTTTTAGTGATGACAACACTTGCTGAAAATATAACTACAACAGTCACACAATTCTAACTTGTAAATTCAGACCACTGCAATCAGTTAACTATTATTGTTTGAATTTAACCTCAGTTCATTTATGTAAGAGTGAACAAAGAGACTAAGCAAATTGTAGGAATTAGTCACTTTTCCCATTTCTTTTTATGTGGAAGTGGATTTTCATTACTGCTTTAATTTATAACAGAGTAAATGTAAAACGTATTTGATACATCTGTTTTCCATGCTGGCATGGGATGGACTGTTTGACCCAAGCTGGTGATCTGCATCAGGTTCCAGTCTGATATGGCCTGGTTTCTATGGTAAGATGCCCTTTCTAACACCAACCACTTCACAGAATTTGCTGGATGCTTTTTATGTGGCAGTGTGGTCAGATGTTTGTTTCCCAGCCACATGGTTCCAGTTAACAGTCCCACTGTGTGGCACCTTGTGGGGAGTGTCTTCTATAGCTGACCAAAACCTTATGAGTGAATTTGGTAGATAAAAATTGAAAAAACCCATTCTGTTTGCGTCTGTTTTGACATTTTATGATACTTGTAAAATTCCAATATTCTATGAGAATGTCTGGCCATGGGGGAAATATTGCTTAGAAACTGAATGTTGGTGACAGGACAGGCATCCAGCTACAGACAATCTGCCCCAGTAAACTCCATCCAACTCATACAAGCATGTAAAAGTGGACATCAACCTTTTGGTGTTCGGACTACTCTGAATATAGTGCTTATTTTTTTCACAGTGTTTTAAATTATCTGGCATTGCTTTGATGATGTGATTGTTTATTTTTAGAATAACATTGTAGGGTAGGTGCAAGAGTATGGTCAGTTTAGATGGTGATTGTGTTGTGCAGAACCTTGCATGACTGAGGTGTGGGTATTACCATGTGCATATGGATTTCACTTTATGGTCACACGGTTTCTGCATGACACTTTAGGCAAGTGCCATCATTTAACGTCAATGTTCCATGCTTGGCATGGCTTGGACAAGCAAATGTGATTTCACCAAGAGAGCTGGAACAAAGACCACAATACATTTCTTTCAACATTCTAACAGCTTAATTGATTCTGTAACATCTGGCAGTCAGCCAATGCCTCATTAGTGAAATGGGATCACCTTTGCGAAATATTTGCTAGTGGATCATGAACTAAGTTTATTAAACCACATAAATTCTATCAGCTCTGTGTTTCACAAAACTTAGCATGTGGAAGCCTAGAATCGTTGAGTGTTTCTGAAGGAATAGTAATTAATGCTGAAGTATGACAAGTTTTAGAATAAAGAATGTTGCTGTTAGGCTTCGGTTAAAGCATTTACTGAGTTTCTGTGTTGTAGTTGTATTTTGTGATGAAACTTCAAAACTAGTTCTGCTGCTGATGTTTTAGTGCTGATTACATTCTCTGAAAATATGACTACAACAATTATTATTATGATGGTGAGCTGGTAGAATCATTAGCACACTGGACAAAGTGCTTAGCAGTATTTTGCCTTTCACTATGTTCTGAGTTCAAATTCTGCTGGCGTCAACTTTTTTCATCCTTTCGGGGTTGATAAATTAAGTATCAGTGAAACACTGGGGTTGATGTAATCGGCTAGTCCCCTCCCCCCACATTTCAGGCCTTGTGCATTTAGTAGAAAGGATTATTATTATTATACTGGTGTCTGTTTAATGACTTTTTAGCATTTATACTGGTCAGATCCAGCCTCTCACCTAAGCCTACAATGCTATCCTTAAAGTAAACAATCGCATCAGTGAAATCTCAAAGCTTTGAGATAATGCAGGATTAATTTACGGTAATGTGACTAAATAAGCATTACATTTGATAGCAGTCTGAATGCTAATAGGTTAGGGAATATGTTAAATGCCATTGGGTCATATAGTCAGACTCTTGTGGCAAATTATCCTTGAAGGTAATTGGGTGTTATTAATGATTTAGGTTTAAATCTAATTCCATACTTTTTCCAAAAAATTCTGGATTGTCACCAAGCAGAAGCCTTTTCATATTGATATTGTAACTCACCCATAAAGTGAAATAGTATCTTTTTGGTTTTGTAAACCCTTTCGGGCATTATGTGCCTTGTGCTAGATACGATCTTCAAAAGACTTGGTTAAAAAGAGATCTGGCTGCTGTTTCTATGTTGACCATTTTGTTAATGTATTTCTGTTGAAATATGCTGCATTTGTTTCAGTTTTTAAAATAGCAGAATTTAGCACTGTTTGGAACAAATTAGCATGTGGTTTTGATAAGAGATCTTAATTTAGATCACACTAAAACAAGAGGCTTGAATCACAGAATCAGGGACGTCTCTGGTGTGTAAAAGTTTTGTCATAGAAATAACAGATTTTGGCTTAATGTGAAACAATGTAAGGACTGCTGAAATTTCTGAAATACTCTTGCTACAAGGGAATTTATTTTATTTGTTAGCCAATTATTTTGAATTTTGCTGCAGTTATATTTGATGATGAAATTTTAAAACTAGTTCTACTGATTTTTTAATGATGAATTACATCTGCTGAATGTATAACTGTAACAATCACAGCTTACTCTGGTGTGTTTTTGTAGGTTCAAATAGCTTAAGTTAATTTAAATTTCACCATTCATTTGCCTCTTCAATGAAAAATGTATGAGAGATGAATTGCTGATGACTTCTTCATTTAACATTTTTATATCATTTATGGTATCAAAATAATCCAAGTTCCTCACCGTAGTCATCTTCATAGACCATAATCAACTTTTTCCTACTCATCTTTTATGCCTTTTCTTTTTTTGTCACCTGTAATTTGTTAATTGCTTTTCTTACCTTGTATAGGGTGCCCACAAATCCTTTAGAACAAAGATGAAGTTGGCGAAGAAAATGAAACAGAATCGCCCTGTCCCACAGTGGGTCAGAATGAAGACTGGCAATACGACGAGGTTAGTTTTATATATATCCTATATATTGTATAATATTGCTTATGTAACATAATAGTATTGAATCTATATGCACTCACTGTCCTCCTCCTCCTGCTATCACTCACTCTCTTACTATCAGTTGCCTTCCTGCTTCCCCCCCCCCCTCATACTCCTACTTTTTTCTTTCCACTCTCTTGTTCTGGTTATGTCATTTATTAAAAATCCATTGCTTCGAATGAATAGCTACATTATAGCGGAAGAGTCTTTCATGGGACAGAGGAACCTCTCTATTGGTAACATAATAAAAATGCTTCCAGTGTTCTCTGTAAAATGGTTGTTATGCAGGAGATCTGGCTGTAGAAACCATGTTGAAATTTTGATGTACTCTTGTACAATTTAATGAATACATTTACATAACAGAATGCGTCTAATAAAACAAAAATACTCATTAACAAGTGAAGCAAAAGTAAATACAAATGTGTAACATTGAAAATTATGTATTTCTCACTTTAACATTATTTGTAATAAAATGAAAGGAATATGTGATAGTATTGCTATCAAACAAAATATAGTTATGCCATCCAGGATACCAGTAGTTCCACAGTAGGGGAAGCTGCTTGATACCAAACATAATAGGATTCAATAATGTGATTTGTTTAGTTTTTAGCCATTTCATAGAGAAATCTAATACGGCTGGATTTGGCTGGTTTGAACAAATGTGGGGGGATAATTTCGGATGATTATGGCCAGTCTAAACACTAAAGGGTTAATGTTGGCAAGCATGAATGGCAGACTACTATGGCACTTAGTGAATACTGAGTATAATAGGAGTCAGATTGATGTGACCTGGTCATGTGATGCATTAGGTGTATAACAGTTGGGTTAGAATATGTTGCATCATGCAAGTGGAAAGTTATGATGGAGGTTGAACTTGACTGTTTACAACCAAGGGCTGTAGTATGTGAGAGTTTGTCCTACCCTTGCAAGTAGATGATGATGATAGTGGTTTGTGTAGTTGATCATAACTATATGTTTTTTAATTTTATTTCTTTCAGATACAATGCCAAGAGGAGACATTGGAGACGTACTAAGCTGAAGATGTAAGAATGGAAAACAAATCTTCACCAGTTTGGTTATAGTTCCTTGTTGGACATTCTTGGTTTCTCAAACATTGCCAAAATAAATGGACTTCATAAACCCATAATTTGTCTTTTCTTGATTTCACTCTTATGTTGGTGTCCTTATTACTGGATGTATTTCTTTTTATAATTAACATAGAAGTCTGTAAACAAGTCCTGTCTTCTTCAGGAATGGCTGTGTTAGAGATTTCTCTGGTATGGTTGAGTTGCATGGTGTCTAATTAATGTTCTTTAACCCTTTCGATACCAACCTGGCTGAAACCGCCTCTGGCTCTAGTACAAATGTTTTGTTTTTGTAAGCTCTGAATTGAAATGTTCATAACACTAGCTGAATGATAAGTAAGTTATTTTACTAAGTTCTTTGTTATGTAAAATTAATTGAAAACACAGCATCTGTGGAATCTTAAATAACCAAAGCCTGTTGTGTGTTACTGTCTTGGCTGTTGGTGACACTTGATTACAATTATCACTATCATATAGTGCTCTTCGTTTGCAAAACAGATGAGGGTTAGCAACAGGAAGTACATATGAGTGGATAATTAAATTGAATCACAGAGTATAATTTCAAAAACAGCTTCCTATAGTTTTTAGGGTCTGCACTATATATACAATTAAAAGCACACATTGGAGGCTCTGCTATGTATCGATAGCTTTGTGCAAGTTTCTGATCCAATAAATAAAATGTTTCATCCAGTGGTTTCACTTGATCAAACCAAGCTTTCCTTGAAAAACAATAGTTGGTATTAGAAAGGGCATCTAATCAAAATACTGCTGGATAGATGTCTTGGCTTACCAATGTCAGCTTGGAAAAGGAATCTACAATAAATAGCCAAAAAGCAGGCACAACAGAAGTTTGAAAACGAATATGTATTGTTTCTTTAAAAAATAATTTTAATACAAAATTAAATTTTAAAAGTGTCCACTTCAACCACGAGCTATAACAATGTCCTCAATGAAATACGGAATGAGAAATAACTTCGCAGAAGACTGTTTCACTTCAAATTCACATTTGATAGTCTCTCTCTCTCCATAAGTAGTGACGTTCGTGTCCAAGGAATTTATGATTCAGACCATTTGTGAAGTTTCACTTGTTTTTCGGTTAAAGCTAGGAGATAATGATTGTCTTTTGTGGAGATGGAGCAAATATCAAGAACAGGGGATCCACAAGACAACTTTTGGACATATTGAAAGGTTTTTCCATCCCAAATATTAATCTGAAATATAAAGAGAGATGTATCAGTACAAATCATTGCCAAATTTGAATTTTTTTAAATAGCTAAAGGTGGTATGGTGAACTGTGGGTGAGACTGCACTTCAGACAATCTTTCACCCAAATTTACTGCCTGGTCCCAGTATGCCTTTAGCAGAGACAACTGCAAGCATTTGGGCCAGAAGATTTCTGCTCACAAGTCTCAGGGATTCTGGTTAAGCAATGAAAGACAAAAAAGCCAAGCAACTGTTTTGACACTTTCAATGTCTAATAGCCAAAGTTGGTGGTGCTAGTTGCAAAGCAGCTCTTGGGTTGTGAGTTCAACCTGCAGATTCTTTGTGTGTATGGAAACAATTCTTTGACCTGTCATAGAACTTCTTACGGAAAACATGTACAGATCTGTTTCAAAACTGGTATGTCACTATTGCTTATTAGTAATCGTACTTGTGTATAACAAGCTTGTGGATTTTCTAAAGCCTTTAAATTATATTTTCAAAAGTTCATGGTGCACCATGAACTACATTTCAGAACTACTGTGAGAGAAACTGACTTTGCTGTTTAGGATAAGACTTGACTCATCTGCATCATGTAGGGGTAACAACTGGCTCAACAGACCTAAGATAAAAATGCATTGCCCATTCCATTACTTTTGTCCTTCAGAAGTATCACATTCTCCAATAATGTTAAGTTTTTTTTCTCTCTTTTTAAGCTCATAGGATGCAATCTCCAGGAGATTTGGTTGCTATTTCTAGCAGGTTGAGCAATCATGAGGCGTGCTTGCTTCATTTCAGAACTAAGCTAAAACAAAGCAGTTGTATATACAAGTTTTAGTGATATTTGTTAAATAAATCTTAATAAATTAATCATTTTTTTACCGTTCCAGAGTAACAATAAAAATAGCATTATTGGAAATTTTGTCTCTTTATAATCTTACCGCACACGCTAATTCTTCACTGGCACATATCAATAGTTGATTTTTGTCAATGGGATGTTGAATCAGCGATGTTCGGGAGAGTAACGTCTGTGGAGAGCTACCGTGAAATGTCTGGACAACATTACAGCTACAAATATTGTGGTCATCAGAAACAGATGCTGTCATTTCACATACCTAGAGATTGAGAAAGAAACAGTTACAGAACATCCACGTTTAAGTGGAGATAAAATATTACCTCTCAGTATTAATACTGCCTATGTTGCTAACACACATACATATATTAGTGACTATATTATATAATGTGGTCACTGAATCCTGGACAGGTGATTTTTAGGAGATTTGACTGCTATTTTTAACAGATTAAGTTACTGTAGAAGTGTGTGCTGTGTACAGTCTGACCTGGTTGGAAGCATTGAATTCACTGCAAATTGTGTTCAGTTACAACCATGTCTATATATATATATATATATATATATATATATATATATATATATATATATATATATATATATATATATATATATATTATATATAATAATATTAGGGACAAAATCCAAAATTACAGGTAAAAACTCAATTAAAATCATTTTATAAAAAATTAAAATTAAATTGAGCTTTACAGAGTCAAATATATATATATATATATACAGTTTTAGCGAAAAGAACCAAGGTTCATGAACCCATCGATGAAAATCCACTATCACATATAGAAAAATTAATAATTAAAAGCACAATAAATGAGTATAATATAATACAAAGTAAATATAAGATAAAGATAATAATAATAATAATTATTATCTTTATCTTATGATATTTACTTTGTATTATATTATACTCATTTATTGTGCTTTTACTTATTGATTTTTCTATATGTGACAGTGGATTTTCATCGATGAGTTCATGAACCTTGGTTCTTTTCCCTAAAACTATATATATATATGTGTGTGTGTGTGTGTGTGTTTCAGTTACTGTGGTAAATGCAGCAGATACATGTTGGATATAGTGGTGGACTGATTACTGTTCAGTCCCAGCTCAACTGAGAGAGCACATTATCTAATGTGTCTTTTCATAGACTGGGAGGAGTCATGTTGCCTTGAATAAGCAGAGGGATACAGAGGAGTGGTGCTGACACACAGATAAACTCTAGTAATGGTGCCAGGATAAATGCAACCATTAAATTCTGAAAAAGTAGATGACATTACAAAGAATAACCAGATGCAGAAGCCATGCCAAAATAGAACATACAAGCAAGATGAGACCTCTAACCCATTGAGGAAGAGTTTCTCAAGACATTTAGCTACTATTGTGTCATTTCTAAAGCCTTAAAATAGCTTCTGCCACCACTATCATCATCATCATTTACTGTCCAGTTTTCAATGTCAGCATGGGTTAGATCAGGAATTCTTAACCATTTTTTTTTAATCTATGAATCCCTTTGATTGCTATTTTATTCTGGTGGACCCCCTTGATTGCTATTTTATTCTGGTGGACCCCCTTGATTGCTATTTTATTCTGGTGGACCTCCATAGCCATTTGATGCTTAAAAACTAGTTTTACAGAAACTTCTTGCAAAATCCATATTTTGTTTTTCACACATTTAGGTTAAACTATGTAAAACAATAGAGAAAGTACCCTAGCTGATTCTTGCAATACCTACCACTACATACGTCTAAAGCAAAATTTTTTCAGAGGCTCTTAAAATACTTTTGTGGATACTCAATTTGTGTGGACCCTGGTTGAGATGGAGTTTGCTGAGGCAGATATTTTAGGTCTGGATGACCTTCACGTCATTAACCCTCATCTACTTCCAAGTAAGGTAATATTTCCACATGGCCAGACATGTTTTTTTTTTTGGAAGACTGGATATGAAAGACACTGTATGACAGTGACACTAATTTGCAACTATCACACTATGTCAAGACAAGGAAACACATACATATATGACAGGCTTCTTTTAGTTTCCATCTACTAAATCCACTTGCAAAGCTTTGGTCTTCTATAGCTTTGAGCTGCAGTAGAAGACAACTGCCCAAGGTGCAAGGCAATGGAACCTAACCAAAAACCATGTGGACGAGAAGCAAACTTCTTAACCACACAGCCATGTCTGCGTCTATATTCTACTTTAAAAAATCTATGACATGCCAGGCACCCCCCAAAGTGCACAATTTGTGAACCAGTGAGGTCAATGAACCAACAAACATTTTTATCTACACACCCACTACACTCTCGGAGTGGTTGGCATTAGGAAGGGCATCCAGCTGTAGAAACTCTGCCAGATCAGATTGGAGCCTGGTGTAGCCATCTGGTTCACCAGTCCTCAGTCAAATCGTCCAACCCATGCTAGCATGGAAAGTGGACGTTAAACGATGATAATGATGAATACATATTATTTTGTTTTTGCTTCACTCACCAAATGCCGGACCTTGGGAAATTTGGTAGAATTCCTAAAACTTGCCAATAACTGTCTTGTGTGAGTTTCAAAAAATAAACTTGTGAGGTTACCTTTAAGACAAAAATGAAATAAAATAAAGTAAACATAAGGAAGCTGGTAAAAGTACTGATAATCACCAGTTATGAGAAATGAAGAATTTCTAGAATTTAACTTAAGATTTGGTGCTCAGTCACCAATTTTAGTGTTTGTCATGAGCCCTTGAACAAATAAATTAAATTGAATTGACAGAATATCAGGCTATACAATTTATAATATTTACTTGTCTTTCCATGATCATCTGTCAATTAAAAATTTCACTTTCATTCCTCCATCACAATCACAAAAAATAAGTATCTGATTGTGACTTTTTTTTTACCTTTGAAGAATGAAAAGCAAAGCTGACCTTAAAAAGATTTGATCTCACAACATAAATGTGTACAATGAAATACTGCAAGGTATTTTTTCTAATACTCTAATGAATCTGCTTATTGTGATCATTTTGAGATGAAGTCTTTTCAATTACAATAACTGTTTGATGATATTACTACAATTATAATGAGTAACCTCTGGGGTATATTTAAACGGAATTTATTGTCTTCAGGACTTTACTACAAGTTTGTAGAAATATTTGTGAGATCAACAAGAAAAGGTAAAGATGTGAACACAGAAAAGTTGGAGAATTCAGTGTTTAAAACCAAAAATCAGTGTATGATAGTGAAATATACCAGGTAAAATCCTTCATGAGAGAATAATACCTTATTTAATAAAGAGCCTCTTGCTGAAGAATTAATTTCTATCTGTTTCATCTTATGGCATACCACACCAACAAACACTAAGCATCACTTCTGGTTTTATTTCCAGCCTGATCCATGCCAAAGTAGACCATCACCAGTGCAACAGTTCTAGTGACTTTCTTTACCCTTACCTGTTCAGTTTTAAGTCTTACCTTCCAAAGGAAGAAGATGAACTTCATATTTATTGTTAGGTTTTCTCTCATAAAAGCTGATTCGATCTAACTGACCAACCAACAGTCCACCAGCTCTAGAAAATGAATAAAAGTCACGATCAGGATCACAAAGTAGCATAAGGGACATCAAAATATATGCTGTCACAATATAAAACCATCAAGTTCTAATTCTTTGACATTCAAAATCTAATGGCATCTATTATGTTCCAGTATTCATATAGGCAAAAACAGATCTTGAAACTAAGAAGTACTCAATTTTTGTATAATTTAATCAATCAGGTTTTTTCAGCTGCTGTAGAAATGGACTGGTTGAATCAATAAGCCAGCTTATAAAATCGTTAGTCTTTACAAAACAGAAAGACTTTTGCACTGAAAAGTAAACTTAATGCTATGTGTATTAATTCATACAGGCAAATACAACTGGATGGATGGAGAGAGAGAGCCAAGGTGAGAGGGTGGTAGGGAAGGAAGAAAGTGATAAGCAGCTATATGATGGTTGTTGTTAAGGAGACTCAATAAAATGAAAACAGTGTAAGGACAAAGTAGGGAATGAGGCAGAGATACGAGGAAGACAAATTGATGGAAGAGGGAGAAATGAAAATGAAAGAGAATGATGAATGTCAGGGAAGAGTGAAGGCTTGAAAGAATAAAGATGGCTGACGGTGAAGAGAAAAGGAGTGACTGATGGATGCCAATAATGAGTAACATGAAAGCGAGAGTGATGGCTAGCAGATATGATGCAAATTAAAAGTAGCAGCTGTATTCTTTACAAGGCCAGACACACAACTTGGTGCATAAAAACATTATAAGCCTTAACGTAGAAACAAAGGTTTCTACTAAAAATCCAGTCTGATACAAACATGTATCAAACCAATTAAAGTGCAATGTAGATATAAATATGAAAACATTTTCGTCTTTAAGGCACAGGTGTGGCTGTGTGGTAAGAAGCATGCATCCCTACCACATGGTTCCAGGTTCAGTCCCATTGCATGGCAACCTGGGCAAGTATCTTCTATTATAGCCTTGAGCCAACCAAAGCCTTGTGAGTGGATATGGTGGACGAAAACTGAAAGAAGCCCGTCGTATGTGTGTGTTTGTGTTTGTCCCTCTATCACTGCTTGCTAACTGATGTTGGTGTGTTTACATCCATGTAACTTAGTGGTTCAGCAAAAGAAACTGACAGAATAAGTACCAGGCTTTAACCCTTTAGCATTTTAACCAGCCATATCCGGCCAAAAGTATTCTGCCTGTTTTATGTTCAAACTGGCCAGATCTGGTCTCTCACACCAACCCTACAATATTGTTTTAAAAATTAACAGCTACCTCATCAAAATCTCATAGCTACAAGATAATGTATGATTAGTTCAAAACAAGGTAGATGAAAAAGCATTAATTTTAACAGAATAATGCGAACACTAAAGGGTTAAAAAAATAAGTCTTGGGTTCGATTTTTACAAGTAGAAGCCCTCCAAGGTGGTGCTCCAACATGGTTGCAGTCAAATGACTGAAACAAGTAAAAGAACAGCATGACAAGATAACCATACCTGAAGTGAGCAAAAGGTGCAGCAGGAATATACTGTAGAGAAACAACAGGTGACCGACTCCCCTCGGTGTTTATTTGTTGAATAAATGTATCAGTCTTACGGACATCATATTCCAACACTAAACCATTCTGAATGCCAGCAAAGAAGTAGTTATGGTCATCTGTGTTCCAGACACAACTCCAAGCAGGAAGTGGGACCTCGTACCTGTAAAAACATTATACACACATATACAAGGGGGGTGCTGAAAAGTTCCTGGCTTTAAGGGTGTCGTGAAAGGCTTGGTTGGAGGCCCAACCTTCCAAGTATTTTTACAGGGGTCAGAAAAACTGAAGGACCACTGTAACAAGTGTGTGAATCTGAGAGGGGAACATATTGGATAAAATCATAATTCACTGATCCTTCTGTATTTTCTTTTAACCAAAGCCAGAAACTTTTCAGCACCGTCATATATATACACATATACATACACAAACACATATGCCACATTTGTGTATAATACATTCTCATGTATAATGCTAATCTGTAATTATGTGCAATGGCTTCCCCCCACTACCACCATATACCCACTGACTTCCTTTCTGTATTATGATAAATAAATAAAGGCGGCGAGCTGGCAGAAACGTTAGCACGCCGGGCGAAATACTTAGCCGTATTTCGCCTGTCTTTATGTTCTGAGTTCAAACTCTGCCGAGGTCGACTTTGCCTTTCATCCTTTCGGGGTCGATAAATTAAGTATCAGCTGTGCACTGGGGTTGATGTAATCGACTTAATCCCTTTGTCTGTCCGTGTTTGTCTCTTCTATGTTTAGCCCCTTGTGGACAATAAAGAAATAAGAATTGTTACCACTTTGGACAAAATGCTTAGAGGCATTTCTTCCTGAGTTCAAATTCCGCCGCAGTTGACTCTGCCTCTCATCCTTTCAGGGGTCAATAAAATAAGTACCAGGCAAGTACAGGGGTTGATGAAATCAACTAGCCTCCAACACCCTTCCCCAAAATATCAGGCCTTGTACCTGTAGTAGATAGAATTATGATATATGGCTAAAGGGGACTTTTTAACCAGATTTACTTTAATCGTTGTACAAAATACAATGAAAAAGTTCACATCTCTTAAATAAAAATAAAAGCAAATTTTAAAGTGACTTTTGAATTTTCCCATTTAAGCCGTAAAAGTGTACCAGCTGTAAAGCCAACATAATGGAAACCAATTAATCCTGTTTTTTCATGAAAATAAGTAAATTATACATGAATAAATTTGGCATGTATATACACACACTCTATACAAGCATATATATATATATATATATATATATATATATTTATGGCACAAGTGCTAGGAAGGCGACGTTGGTAACGGTCACGCTCAAATGGTGCTATTTACATGCCACCGGCACGAAAGCCAGACAGCTGGTGCTCTGGCAACGATAGACATTCGAGCGAGTTCGTTGCCAGTACTGCTGGACTGGTTCCAGTGCAGGTGGCACATAAGATACACCATTTCGAGCGTGGCCGTTGCCAGTACCTCCTGACTGGCCTTTGTGCCGGTGGCACGTAAAAGCACCCACTACACTCTCTGAGTGGTTGGCATTAGGAAGGGCATCCAGCTGTAGAAACTCTACCAAATCAGATTGGAGCCTGGTGTAGCCATCTGGTTCACCAGTCCTCAGTCAAATCGTCCAACCCATGCTAGCATGGAAAGCAGATGTTAAACGATGATGATGATATATATATCTTAGCTATAATGTAAACAATATAACATTTTAAAATTAAATTATGTTAAATGTTAAGAAATATGTCACAAGACAGAAAAGAGAGAACATCTCACATTATGGGTGTTCATGTAACTATCACTTGATGTGTGATCATGTTATTGATTACACCAAATAAATTCTACCAAACTATCAGTTCTGTTTTATTGGATAAACTAAATCTAGTTATACATAGATATATTACAATCATTGTTTTAATGTCCACATTCTCATGCTGGCATGGATTAGACTAAAATAATTGTGGTAGATTTCTACAATCAGATGCTTTTCTTGTAAGCAACCTCCACTTGTTTCTAAATAAGAATAAGAAACTATTTCCCCTTGTCCTTCAACCAATAAACAGCTCAATAGCTGGACATGTTTATGCAGCAGATTGTCAACAAAGTTGCCATCATTTCAACGGAGTCATTGTTTTTAAACTGTACACAAACATCAAAACAATGGGATAACTACATGCATACACAAATCTGTCTATGAATGAATGAATGAACAACTCAGGGCTGTTGCAAAGCCCCTGCAACCCCTGCAGTCGCAGGGGGCCTCCGCGGTTGAGGGGCCCCATGTTAAGATCAAAGTATGTAGATGAGTCATCTATTTACTTTGGTTAAGATGTTGAACAAGAATTAAACAATCTATGTTAACTGAAAATTTCAAGAAATAAAATAGTAATACATTGTACCTGCAAAAGTTCTTGTAAAAATATTATATTGTACCACAAACATATACCAGACTTTGTGGATTGTCTATGATATCTATTGAACATTAACTTAGCTCTCAGCTTGATTATTCTAAACTGATTGATGATTTCATGAAGTGAAAAGTGCACCATGTTTTTCTTTGAAAGTTACCTGGATTATAAAAGCGCTCTTTTATTCATTCTGGAAGTTTTACTTACTGAAACTTGTAATAGACCTAAATAAATTTAACTTGTACTTTTGCAGAAGGCCTCTAAAAGTCATGTGATGGAGCTGGAATGACTGTTACACTTCCTATAGTTTCTTTCAACCAATTCCACTCACGAAGCATTCATCAGTACAATGTTATAGGAAAAGATACCTACCCAGTTCCATGCAGTTGGAACTAACTCAAAAACAATGTGGTTGCAAAACAGAATTTCTAACCACATGTCCATGCATATGCTGTTAAAAAAAACACACATATTGTATATTATATGTATGTGTGGGTGTGTAAGCATGTATATATATCATTGCACATACACACAGTAATAAATATATATATTTTGATGTCCTAGCATGGCTGCAGTCTTGACTGAAACATGTAAAAGTGTTGCTGTAATATAAGCAGAGACATTCATTTTGCAGGTTGACAACAGGATCAGAATCCAGCTGTAGAAAATTTGACTTAATAAACACTATTTGACCCATGAAGTATGGAATAGTGGATTAAAAGAATGATGATAATGACATATGAGAGGGTGAATGTATGTGTGTATATGAAAGGTCTAGTTGATCATGGTTAACCAGGAGTTAAAGGAACAAGAATTGTGATACTTACTGTTGAACAACTGTGTTGCTAATTAAACTGGTTAATTTGATTTTTTTATCCATAGCACAACTAAGCAGTAAACCATCGGAATAGGTTGGATGGAAACTCATGGAACGGATAAGTTTAGAATGAAGTGGGATATATTCAGTCGTCCGAAAATCCACCGTACTAATCTGTAAGAACATTCATATGTGCATAGATAAATTTTTAAATGGGGAAAATACACACACAATAAATACATACAGTAAAATGCCTGATTGATGTATATTTTGATGTCTGACTTCAATCTGTTCAATTTTCCGTCAAGTAACTAGGATAAAATGTAACCTGAAGAAGTGAACATTTCGTAAGCAGAATTTGTCTAAAAACACCTTTAGGATTTGATGTGAAGTTTCCTGAGTATTCTTAAAAATTTTTCCACTGACATTTGATTGATATGTGCATCCAACAAACTAATTTGTATACAGAACAAAAAGAGCAGTCAAATTGTTGCTACATGTGTTGATTAAATTTGTGCAAGCCTCTGTATGTTGTGTCTGATGTAACAGTTTACCTACCACAGCTAAGCTGCAAAAATGTCAGGGAAAACCATTTTTGTCTTTTTATTTGTCATGTTTCTACATCCATGTCTATTACTAACAGCATGTAATTTATTACCGCCATCTCCCTTTTTATCATCTTTTTTAAGTACCATAAAAACCCATGTAATTTATGCACTTTTTTTTCACAAAAACAAATTAACCTTAGCGGGTGCGTAAATTACATGAGTAGACCGTTTCCAGAATTTTTTTTCTGTGCTGAAAAATGACATATAAATGTAAACATTCATACCAGATGTTGACTCATTTAATGTCAGAATAGGTTTTTACAGAAAAAATATAATGAAGTTGACTTTCATTCATGCTGGATGGTATAATGCTTACTTTTTCTGTATAAATTTACTAAAACCATTAAATGGTTAACTACTTTTTGAAGTTTCATGTTCGTGCTGGTAATCACAGTCCAGGCCATTTTTTACTGCATCTAACACCAACGACATCGTAATCCATCCTTGCGCATGTAAACTCACTAAGTGAATATGCCTTAGCATTCTTACAGAAACCTTCATTTACCTTATATGATGTTTAACGTTGTTTCACATTCATGTTGAATTATGCAGTAATTTTATGTTCTTTTCATAGAACACTTGTAATGTATGTATTACCAGTTCTTTTGGTATAGTAGATTTTTGCTATTCTTGTATATGTCCCCTAACAGACGTGTATATCCTAACAAGTTGTTTCTTAAATTTCGCACCTCTCTTGTTCGATAAACACTGAGTTAAACTTGCAAAGCTGTTTATTTTCTCCTTTTGTTTATTTTAGTGGGTTACCAAACTATCAGTTTGGTCTCCCAGCTAAAACGGTAAAGACAAATTTTTAAGTTTGCTTGACATTTTATAAGTGTGAAAGGGATTAAAATTTCGATACTCTGTATCAAAGGTTCTGACAAAAATAGGCAGAAAATCAGAGCTTGAGACAAGAAGATACTTTCGACCAATCAGAATTCTGTTTACATAATCAGTTTGATCAGTCACCTCCTTCTGTTGAGTAAAATGTCATCCAAGCTGATGTTTATTGGTAATGAAACTTAATTTAATAAAATCTAATCATAAGTAAGTGAAATTATGCTACATACAACTAAATTGAAAACCTTTTTGCCCTGGCCATATCAACAATTCTGAAAACTTTTGGGTGTGAATTTTACATGAGCAGCATTTTTTTGACAGTTTTTATCCGGAAAAATCACCTGCATAAATTACACAGGTGCCCAAATTACATGAGTTTTTACAGTATATCTGTTTTGTTTAGTTACTATTATTATGTAATCGATTAACAACCAAGCAAGCATGATTTTTTTTATCACAAATGACTACTCACATTAAAAAAAAATTCTTTTCTGTAATACTATAAAATTTTCACAATAATCTGACCACAAGTAAAGATACTATAAGCATTTGAATAACAAACCCATTTTTTAATATTTTCTGTTCGATATTACAGGAATGGGTGTTTGACTTAGAAAATTTTTAATATGTTGAAAGTTAAATATGTTAATTAAAATTTTATCGTGTTAATCATTATATACATCTAGTCTGGATTCTATTGCACTTAATACCAAGTTAAATCTGAAGAATTAGGTTGTAAACTGAGAAGGAAGACAAATATCATGAAATGTAAACATTTAATAATACTCACTTTTCTCACACCAAAGCCCTGGAACAATGGAATACTTGAGGGCTGTGATACAACCAGGACACCCAGAAAAGGACTGTAAGCCATCACACGGCAGTTCCCACCCTAAAATTAAATGAGAATTTTGTTGAATTTGGAAAAGCCTGAAATGAAGTTTTCTTTAGTACTGTAGACTGGCAATAGTAGTAAAGACACAATGCCTAATAGCATTTATAAGTTCTCAGATTAGCCTGTTCCATGCACATTTCAATGTTTGACTTCAATCTGTTCGATTCTCCACCAAGTAACTACAACAAAATATTTATTTCTTTATTGCCCACAAAGGGGCTAAACATAGAGGGGACAAACAAGGACACACAAAGGGATTAAGTTGATTACATCAACCCCAGTGCATAACTGGTACTTATTTAATTGACCCCGAAAGGATGAAAAGCAAAGTCGACCTCGGCAGAATTTGAACCCAGAATGTAATGGCAGATGAAATACCACTAAGCATTTCACCCAGAGTGCTAACGATTTTGACAGCTTGCCACCCTACAGCAAAATATTACCTGAGAAAAATCCTCCAACCCATGTCAGTAAGGAAAAAAATGGATGTTAAATGATGAGCATGTATCATACTTTATTTTACTGGCCTCTGTAATCAAATTGCTGATCTGTGGGATGTATTGTGTATAGGAAGATAAACAAAAGGTACACATCATTCAAGCTGTGCCGGTGTGAAGACACACAGAGATAAATGCACATACACACAAGTACACAAACATATACATATACAAAGAGACTTCCATAAAGTTTCCATCTGCCAAATTGCACCAAGGCATTGTTCAACCCAAAGTTATAGAACACATTTGCTCAGTGTGGCATGCAGCAAGACTGAACATGAAACCATGTAGCTACTGCAAAGCAGGTCCCTTAAGAGGAGGTGCTGAAAAGTTCCTAGCTTTAAGGGTATCGTTAAAGGCCTGTTTGGAGGCCCAACCTTCTGAGTTCTTTTTACGGGGCTTAGAAAATCAGAAGGACTGCTACAATAAGTGTGTGAATCTGAGAGGGGAATATGTTGAATAAAATCATAATTAACTGATCCTCCTGTGTTTTTTTTTTTTTTACCTAAAGTCAGGAATTTTTCAGCACCCCTTCATAATTGCAAATCTATTCTTACATCAAAGTACAAAAAACCCCCAGTTTTTAAATGATTTGTCACATACCTCCCAAATCAAAATTGTTTTAATACATCTATATTGTCCATTTCTGTTTGCTTCTTGGCTTTTATTTACAGAATTTTCCTGAGAGAGTGAAACATCAGAAGTTGCGCCAGTGCTGCTTCCCATCAACCGACTCCTGCAATAAAACATAAATCATTGCATTTATTCTTATACTTGTTTCAGTCACTTGACAGTGGCCACACTGGAGCACTGCCTTGAAGGGTTTTAGTCAAACAAATCGACCCTGGAACTTTTTTAAAGCCTAATACTTATTCTGTTGGTCTCTTTTGCCGAACTGCTTAGTTACAGGGACATAAACACATCAGCACCAATTGTCAAGTGGTGACAGAGGGACAAACAGAGTCACAAAGATATATATATATATATAAAAATAATATTAGGAATAAAAATCCAAAATTACAGGTAAAAACTCAATTAAAATCAATTTATTAAAAATTAAAATTAAATTAAGTTTCACAGTATAAAATGCGACAGTGAATTTTCATCGATGAGTTCATGAACCTTGGTTCTTTTCCCTAAAACTTGATCAGTGAATGAACTTCACTATGATTTACATAGGTTTGTGAAGGAGAAACAGGCCTCTCTATCCAGCTGGCAAGCTACTTCAGGCTGATGACGAGCAAAGACTCAGAAACATGTCCCTGAATGCTGGCTAGGGGAGCTTGTCTCCCCTTCACAAACTTAAGGACACAGTAATTGTGTCAAGGCCGACAGGAAGCGGTCCAGCTTCCTAGGGCTAAACAGCAGTAGTGTATTCCCTTATTGGGATTGTCACATTAAGTTGACAATATACAACTTTATATATATATATATATATATATATATGATGGGCTTCTTTCAGTTTCTGTCTATCAAATCCACTCACAAGGCTTTGGTCAACTCAAAGCTATAGTAGAAGACACTTGCCCAAGGTGCCATGCAGTGGGACTGAACCCAGAACCATGTGATTGGGAAGCAAGCTTCTTACCACACAGCCACGCCTGCGCCTATTTGAGAAATTTTTCAACATCAACAATCACAATACCTAGTTACCATTATCCAATGTGCCACAATCACCAAGTGCAACTGTCACTTTGTACCGGCAAAATTTGGGGTTAAAAGCGTTGGGCAAATATTAATTACATAGACAATACACTCTATAAAGTAGTTGAAAAACAAGGCATATATAAAACAGAGAGAATTCTTTTGTTCTCATTGTGAACAAGACAAGGTCCACCAGTGCTGGTGCTATGGTAAAATGAAACCAATAACACTCTGTAAAAAAGTTAATGTTAGGAAGAGCATTCAGTTGCAGATTTTAACCCTGTCAAGATGTATTCTCACTATAGTGGGAATAGGTTAACCCTTTAGCATTTAATCAAGCCATATATGGCTCAAATATATGGCTCAAATATTCAACCCTACAATGTCATCGTAAAACTATACAATTAAAGCTACAGGATAATGTGGGAGTAAATAAAAAAACATGTAATCTGAATGCTAATGGGTTAAACATCCTCTCTCTTGGATTCCCAGTAAAGTAGTAATGAACAATGTACGTAGTAAAAGAAGATTGTTACTCTTGAGCTGTATTCTTTTACTTATTTCAGTCAGCTGAGTACGGCCATGCTGGAGCACCATCTTGAACGATTTCAGTTGAACAAATGATGATGATGAAACTGATACTAGAACCTTTTTCTTTTAAGCCTAGCACTTATTCTATCAGTCTCTTTTGCCAAACCACTGAGTTTGAGAAATTAACTTGAATTCTTTTAGTAGTGTGGCCTGCCAAATGCTGAGTCATGACTCCTGCAGCCGACGTTTTGGAAAAGGCTGCCCATCCCTGATCTAGAGGTAAAAATCCATAAACTTGGTTTTCAACAATGAATGCAACCATACTTTGTATGCTTTACCTTGCAGCAAAGGGTATATATTCAATTTGTTAATATGAAAGGCTACAGTAGGGTTTGGACACACGACCGTATGATCAATTGTCCAGCACCTCAACAATAAAACCATTATGCTTTATTTTCACACAAAGATATATTTGAGGAAAACACAAAAGCAATAAAAAAAAAATCATACACACCAAACTCTTATTTATATGTGTGTGTGCATAGGTAAAGAAGAGTTACCTGAGAAATTTAATTTCATTTTGGGCCTCTTGAAGTTCACTTTGTAGCTTGGAACAATTCAGTTGATATTTGCGACCGAGTTCAGCTAATTCCATTTTCAATTCAGCATTTCTTTGCTTGCTTTGAGCAAGTTCCTGTAAAGCTCTATCACGTTCAATAGTGTCCACAGCCTAGGAAACAGCAACATTGTTAATAAAGATACATATATATATATATATATACACACACACACACACAAATACAGATACACATATATATTCATACACAAACAAACAGTTATATGCATACATACACACATACATATATACTACTCCTATATACACAGGTCATATACATATATTTCATGAACATTGCAAAATGGGAGTATATTGCTGATGATCACTCCTGCTAGAGACAGGAACCAGACAAGGGCTTAAAACGATAAGAGATGCTGATGAAGAAAATCATATTTAAGGAAATGCAGCATCAAGATAGCAGACAGTGCCTTTAAGTGTAGGCTCTGCAGACAGGACTGTCACACACATGTGGGTCATTTGCTGACACTGTCCCCGGCAAATGCTGTTCCGTATACAAGAACAAAATAGGATTTTCCAGGTGTAGATCTATGGTCTCGTGAAACTGACAGAAGCTTCTTCAGCATCTACATATGTCATGCACACAAATACAAAGATATGTACACATATATACATGGCTAAACAAATGCACACACTAACATGTATGTACGCATGCTTGTATGTATGTGTGTATATATATATCATCATCATTGTTTAACGTTCGCTTTCCATGTTGGTGTGGGTTGGACGGTTTGATTGAGGACTGGCAAACCAGATGGCTGCACCAGGCTCAAATCTGATCCGGCAGAGTTTCTACAGCTAGATGCCCTTTCTAATGCCAACCACTTGCTTTAGTCATTTGACTGCAGCCATGCTGGAGCACCGCCTTAAGGGGTTTTTCTAGTCAAAGAAATCGACCCTGGGACTTATTCTTCGTAAGCCTAGTACTTATTCTATCAGCCTCTTTTGCCGAACCACTAAGTTAAGGGGATGTAAACACACCAGCATCGACTGTCAAGCAATTGTGGGGACACACACACACAATGGGCTTCTTTCACTTTCTGTCTACTAAATCCACTCACAAGGCTTTGGTCGGCCCAAGGCTATAGTAGAAGACACTTGCCCAAAGTGGCAGGTACTGAACCTGGAACCATGTGGTTTGGAAGCAAGCTTCTTACCACACAGCCATGCCTGTACACACACACACACACACATACATATATCAAACACAGAGAGAGAGAGAGATACTTGAAAAGAATTTAGTCAATACCCACCCGGATATTTCTGGAAAATACGACTCGTATGTCACTTCTTTTGGCTTTACAGTTACAATGGGGACATTTATCTCCTTGACCTCTTAACCACTTTTCAATGCAGCTGAGACAATATAAAGAAATAAAATATTAATATGCTAAACGAAATACAGTACAAATACAACATAGCTTACAAATAAATATACACCTTCCTTGATAGTACATCACTCCTTAGTTGAGGGGGTCTTGTCATGCAAATTACTTGGGGACCTCATTCATGCTGATGCCATGTCAAAAAACATCCAGTACACTTTGTAAAGTGGTTGGCATTAGGAAGGCTATCTAGCTGTAGAAATCAAACACACAAGAACTCACACACATTCGAATGCACACACATACACACGGACATGGACACACACACAAGGAAACACAGACATACATGCTCGTACACACATGCAGGCTTATGCATGCTCATACTCTTGCACAGATACACATCAATTTATTCAGCATTTATCAAACAAAGAAGACAGTTTAACTGTCTTTGAGAGAAACGTGATATGGATGAACGTGTGTGCATTTGTGAAGAAAACAAAGAGAAAACCAAAACCGCTAACTTATGTATATAAAAATGACATAAGTCAGTATTTAAAAAACAAACACACACACACACATACAGATATACACACACACATACTCATATTGGACAGATCTTGGACAAATCCCGACACTGGAACATAAGTTCAAAAGAAATGGAAGAGGAAAAATGTGTCACTGAAGAGGTTGCAACAATGCAATTAAATAATTGTTTGACAAAAAACAAGAAATAACAACACAAACAATACTAAACAATAACAATAAAGGACCAAACCAGTGTGTGTGTTTATTATTACCAGCATAATGCTCCTCCCAAGGTTCAATAAAATTTACTTATTATCATTTATTTACACAGGGTGTCCACAAAGTCTGGGTACATGGGGATTAACACATTCTTTAAGAAATTATTATTTCTTATACTTAATTATGTTATGATTTTATTTACTCCATGTACCCAGACCTTGTGGACACCCTGTATATTTTGTTTGTCTTATAGTTGCTGACATTTGGTTCCAGCTGTGACCACCACATCAAATGCCTCTTTTCCATACTTAAAACAGTAAGATAGGATTTGAGAGAGATTCGGTTATTTTGTAGTAGGGGACTGTTATTCTTTTTGATTGTTAAGGTCATAACTACTCAATCTGGATTAAAAGAAAAAAAAAACAAAAAAAAACAATCTTTATACAATTAATTGCATGAAAGTCAATTACCTTTGACCAAACAGGTGACCACATTTAAGGGAAGCTGGCCTATGATTACCAGAGGTTGTCCAAGGTTCGAAACAAATGGAGCAAGTCTACAATAAATAGGATTAGCACAAGATCATTACACAAGACCAAATATTTAAAACAAAACAAAAAATCTTTAAAACAAAACATGTACCAAGAATATAGGTGAGAGCATAAATTCCTTGTAATGTAATGAGGCTTATGAAATCATCATCATCGTTTAACGTCTGCCTTCCATGCTGTCATGGGTCGGACGGTTTGACAGGAGTTGGCCAGGCAGAAGACTGCACCAGACATCTGTGTCTGTTTTAGAATGGTTTTTATGACTGGATGCAATTCCTAACACCAACCACCCAGCAGAGTGGACTGAGTGCTTTTTATGTGGCATGAGGTCAGTTTTGGCATGGTTTTTTTTTTTTTTACCTCTGGATGCCCTTCCTGATGTCATCTCATATGTGTTATTCGAGTAAAGCACTTCAGTCTACAGACATCCAGCATGTTGAACTGCAAAAGTAAGCCATGGAACATAAAACAAATGTCACTTTTGTACAGTTGGCACCAATGCAAATACACATGGAAGGAAACATGCATGCAAATAGACATACAGATATACGTATGTGTGTGTGCCAATGTAGTCTCCTTCATTGGACACTAAACTCGGCTTGCGAAGACCTGTTGGGGCAAGCGAAAGCGAAAAAACGAAATCGTGACAGCACCTGTGCCCAGCGTCGCCTTCCTGGCACTTGTGCCGGTGACACGTGTAAAGGCATTTCAGCGAGATCGTTGCCAGTGCCACTGGACTGGCTCCCATGCAGGTGGCATGTAAAATACACCATTTTGAGCGTGGCCGTTGCCAGTACCGCCTGACTGGCCTTCGTGTGAGAGGATGAGAGAAATGGAGAAAGACTGGAGCTGGATAATTCAGAAGATTAGGCGCCAATAGTAATAATGATAAAAAAGATAAAGGGAGAAAACTATGTGACTCTGAAATAGTGATTACAGCATTAGCTCAAAGCCTCAGCATTGCTTAACCCTTTAGCATCGAGATTATTCTGTCAAATGTAATGCTTTAGTCATATTCATCATCATCATCATCATCGTTTAACGTCCGCCTTCCATGCTAGCATGGGTTGGACGATTTGACTGAGGACTGGTGAAATTTGTTTTCAGTTAATCAGGCCTTATCTCTTAGCCTTCAGATTTTGATGATGTGATTGTATGATTTTAGGATGACATTGTAGGGTAGGTGTGAGAAGCTGCGTCCAGCCAGTTTGAACACAAAACAGGCAGAGCATTTGGGCTGGTTTGAATGCTAAAGGGTTAACTATATAAGGGTGGGGGCTGAAAAGTTCATAGTCTTCCTATGAAGGAGTGACGCTAGAGCTGCAAAATCTTGCATTCATTAATTTCAACTCTTCTTTTTAATAACCGCATTGTTTCTTTCCAGGTAAGCTGACATCTAAATGTTCAAAGAAGACTTCCAAAGTAACTAGTACCGACTTCTCTTGAAAGTAGATAGACTTTGGCATTGTAGTATTATCAAGTACCTGCAGAAAAACGGTTTAGCCCCCAAGGACATTCATGCTGACATGGTTGCTACATTAAGGGACAATGCTCCAGCTTTTATCAGCAGTGCAAAAGTGGGCAGCTGAATTTAGAAGAGGAAGGGAGAGAGTTCAAGATGACCCAAGTCATGCAACTGCCACCACCATGGAAAATAATGATCATGTACACCACATTGTGATGGATAACAGATAATTGACTATAAATCATATAGCCAATGCCTTTAACATACTCCATGAGAGAATTGAGAATATTGGGTAGAAAATAAAATAAGACAAAGACAATTAAAAAAATTGAAATTTCTGAATAGTTCTTTAGCTTACTTCATCATCTTGTGAATCACCTTCTTTGTGGTGATCTGGTTTTGCTGGAGATTCAATTCGGCGCCGCTTAGGTGACCGAAAATCAGTGTCAGAAGCTGAAGATGGTGGTGGCGTACTATTTCGTTGTGGCAGTACATTTTCTGCTCTTGGACCATGGTTGTTGTTGTTGGAATTATTCTCGTCATCTCCTGCGATGACGATGACTTCGGCTGGTTCTGTTGTCACCTCGTTATCAGGCTGGTTAGAATCACTGGTTTCTCCAGACTAACAAATAGAAATTAAAGAATAATAATAAAAACCAATCAATTTGTTTTGTTTATTTTTTTATATCGAAATTTGTGAGCAATGTCATTAGCAATAGGTTCCCAATGTCACTGAATTTTTGATGACCAGAGCAACAAAAGAAGTGTTTAACCTAGTGGTTCTCGACCATTTTTTCCTTATGGACCCCTTTGATTCCTATTTTACTCTACTGGACCCTAATAAGCATTCAATCTTTAAAAATCCCTAACATCATCATCATCGTTTAACGTCCGCTTTCCATGCTAGCATGGGTTGGACGATTTGACTGAGGACTGGTGAACCAGATGGCAACACCAGGCTCCAATCTAATTTGGCAGAGTTTCTACAGCTGGATGCCCTTCCTAACGCCAACCACTCTGAAATATTACTCTTTAACTTATTTCAGTCATGTGGCTGCGGTCATGCTGGAGCACCGCCTTCAGTCGAGCAAACCGACCCCAGGACTTATTCTTTGTAAGCCTAGTATTTATTCTATCGGTCACTTTTGCCGAACTGCTAAGTTACGGGGATGTAAACACACCACCATCGGTTGTCAAGCGATGTTGGTGGGGACAAACACAGACACACAAACATATGCACATACATACATGCATATATACAACAGGCTTCTTTTAGTTTCCGTCTACCAAATCCACTCACAAGGTTTTGGTCAGCCTGAGGCTATAGTAGAAAACATCTGCCCAAGGTGCCACGCAGTGGGACTGAACCCGGAACCATGTTGTTGGTAAGCAAGCTACTTACCACACAGCCACTCCTACGTCTGCATTTTTACTGACAGCATACAACAGAATAGTGCCTTGTGTGAGTATCAATATAAATACCAAATGAAGGTTCAAACTGACAGAATCTGAGTTCAAATATTGCTGGGGTCAACTTTGCCTTTTATACTTTTGGGGTCGATGAAATAAGTACCAGTTGAACACTGGGGTAGATGTAATCAACTATTCCCCTTCCCAAAATCGACAGCCTTGTACCAGAATTTGAAACCAATACAAGTACCAAATGAAGATGTGAACTGGCAGAATCATTAGCATGGCAGGCAAAATGCTTAGCGGCATTTCATCCAACTTTACTTTCTGAGTTCAAATGTCACCAGGGACGACTTTGCCTTTTATACTTTTGGAGGTCGACAAAATAAGTACCAGTTGAACACTGGGGTCAATGTAGTCAACTATTCTCCTTCTCAAAACTGATCACCTTGTACCAAAATTTGAAATCAATATAAATACCAAACTAATAAGGTAGTAATTGTTGTTTAACCCTAAGTCAACCTATTCCAACAATATTCTTCCCGTTTTTCCAGACCAAATCAAGCAAGGTATCTTAAAAGTAGGATGTGAGAGATTCTGCTACTATTTCTGGCAGGTCGAGTGGTCACAAAGAAGCTCCATCTTTGTGAATGACAAATACAAGACCAAATTTCATTACTTTAGTGAAAAAGTCTCAAAAATCCTTCTATGGGTCCTATATATGAAGTTGGGCTTCCATAAGTCAATTTTGCTACAAGGCCAGTACTTTCAGGGGAGGGGGTTAAGTCAATTACATTGACCCTAGTACTCAACTGGTACTTATTTTACCAACCCCGAAAGGATTAAAAGCAAAGTTGACCACAGTAACATTTGAACTCAGAACATGAAGATGGATGAAATGTTGGTAAGCGTTTTGCGTGGTGTGCCAACAATTCTGCCAGCTCACTGCCTTCCTATAAATTTAATATTACATGCTTTTATACAATGAAAACCATTTTTATCCTGAATATGTTACCACTGAAACCGGGGTGCATCTAATATGCCCGTGCATCTTTTAAAAGGGTAAAAGGTTGGTGATGGTAAGGGCAATTGGGGTCATAAAATACTGCCTCAGAAATCCTATCAGCGATGATGATGATGATGATGACGAAAATAATGATAGATATGTTAACTTACAGAATCAACATTTATATGTACAATTGACGTCCTGGAAGCCACAAATAACTCCTGTTCAGCATTTGAATCTGACTAAAAGGAAAAAAACAATAAAATACAAGTGATTAACAGTGAAATTAATAAATCATCCAAATATTTAAAAGTCTAAATACTCAAGGTGAATTGTTGTTAAGAAAATGATAATTTTTTTTTCAGATAGGTTCAGAAGTTTGCTTCCAAGCCTGTGGTTTTGGGTTCAGTCCCACTGCAATAGGCCCAGGCCAACCAAAGCCTTGTGAGTGGATTTCCTTGATGGAAACTGAAAGACACTAGTCTGTCTGTCTAAATATATATATGTATATATATCATCATCGTTTAACGTCCGCTTTCCATGCTAGCATGGGTTGGACGATTTGACTGAGGACTGGTGAACCAGATGGCTACACCAGTATCCAATCTGATTTGGCAGAGTTTCTACAGCTGGATGCCCTTCCTAACACCAACCACTCCGAGAGTGTAGTGGGTGCTTTTACGTGCCACCGGCACGAAGGCCAGTCAGGGGGTACTGGCAACGACCACGCTCGAAATGATGTATTTTACTTGCCACCTGCACAGGAGCCAGTCCAGCGGTACTGGCAATGAACTTGCTTGAATGTCTTTTCACGTGCCACTGGCACAAGTGCCAGGAAGGTGACGTTGATATATATCATCATCATCATTGCTTAACGTCCACCTTCCATGCTGGCATGGGTTGGATGGTTTGACAGGAGCTGGTCAGATAGAAGACTGCACCAGAATTCCGTGTCTATTTTGGCATGCTTTTTCATTTGGTTTGTTCTTACTGCTTTAACCATTCCATTACTGAATTCCTGTTAAAATACATTGCCTTTGTTTTAATTAATTTGGTAATAACGAAGAATTTAGTAAAACAACTTTATCATTATTGAACTGGAGTTTAGAACATAAATTAATATGAAATTTCTATGGAAGGTTTTAATTTAGTTCATTTCAAAATAGGAAGATTGTATCATAGATCCACAGGTGGTCTTGGGCAGTTTGGTATCAAAATGGTCAAGATTCTTTTAGTTGCTAACCACTTGGCTGTCAACCATGCATACTGAAGCTAAGCTAAGCTACATGTCTTGCCCGGGAGTACAACTTAACATGATGGATGTTAAGTAGACGTGTCAGACCATGTAATTTAGCATTTTACACAGCTAATTTTAATTGATTTAATTAAAGAGATATAAAAAAAAATGGTTTGAATTAACATACAGATTCAGCCGTTTCAACATATAACTGTGGTGTATTTGGCCCCTCATCATAATCATTCTCGTTACCAGGAACATAATCTTCATCATCATCATTATCACCAGTAAGATGATCATCAATATCTGAGAGGTTTGAAGTTGTTGGATGGTTTAAAACTGAGGGGTTTGAAGTTAAGTTGCCCGAAGTTGGATGGTTTGAAGTTACCTGGCCTGAAGTAGGATTGCTTGAAGTTGCCTGGCCTGAAGCAGGATTGTTTGAAGTTGCCTGGCCTGAAGCGAGATGGCTTGAAGTTGCCTGGCCTGAAGCAGGATGGTTTAAAGTTGCCTGGCCTGAAGCAGGATGGTTTAAAGTTGCCTGGCCTGAAGCAGGATGGTTTAAAGTTGCCTGGCCTGAAGCAGGATGGTTTAAAGTTGCCTGGCCTGAAGCAGGATGGTTTAAAGTTGCCTGGCCTGAAGCAGGATGGTTTAAAGTTGCCTGGCCTGAAGCAGGATGGTTTAAAGTTGCCTGGCCTGAAGCAGGATGGTTTAAAGTTGCCTGGCCTGAAGCAGGATGGTTTAAAGTTGCCTGGCCTGAAGCAGGATGGCTTGAAGTTGCCTGGCCTGAAGCAGGATGGCTTGAAGTTGCCTGGCCTGAAGCAGGATGGTTTAAAGTTGCCTGGCCTGAAGCAGGATGGTTTAAAGTTGCCTGGCCTGAAGCAGGATGGCTTGAAGTTGCCTGGCCTGAAGCAGGATGGTTTAAAGTTGCCTGGCCTGAAGCAGGATGGCTTAAAGTTGTCTGGCTTGAAACCAGGTGGTCCGAAGTTGCCTGTCCTGAAGCATGACGACTCGAAGTTGCTTGGCTTGAAGCTGTGTAATCTGAATCTGCATTGTCTGAAGTTGGGTGATCTGAAGTCGTCAAAGTTGTGGCTTCATTTTCGCTCATCTGAAAATATATCAATGAGTAAACAGATTTCAAGAGAAAAAGATCAAGGCCAGCAATTATAAAGATATTTATGGTTAAGATTACTAACACCAGCCATTATAAGGATAATTATCTTTTACTTGGCACACCCCAAAGGGCTTTAGTTGAGCAAATCAACCCCAGTACTTATTTTAAAGTTTGTTACTTATTCTATCAGGTTCTTTTGCCAAACCACTAAGTTATGGAGACATAAACAAACCAACACCAGTTTTTTTTTTTTTTAATTTCTTTACTGCCCACAAGGGGCTACACATAGAGGGGACAAACAAGGACAGACAAATGGATTAAGTCGATTATATCAACCCCAGTGTGTAACTGGTACTTATTTAATTGACTCCGAAAAGATGAAAGGCAAAGTCGACCTCGGCGGAATTTGAACTTAGAACGTAGCGGCAGACGAAATACCGCTAAGCATTTTGCCCGGCGTGCCGTATTGTCAAGTGGTGGGGATAACAAACACAGATGCAAAGACATACATGCACACACAACAGGCTTCCACACAGTTTCCATGTAACAAATTTACTCACAAGGCATTGATCATCCTGGGGTTATAATAGATGTTTGCCCAAGGTGATGTGTAATGGAACTGAACCTGAAACCCATGTAGTTGCAAAGCAAGGTTCTGAACCACACAGCCATGCTTGTCTAAAACAGCATAATGTGACTGATGGAGATTGAGCCCATGATCCTGAGATTGAGGTGCTCATGCTCTAGCTGGGCTTCTACATTATGATTAAAATTTTTAAGAACAATTTTGAAGGTTTTAAAGAAGCAGGAAAGAAGAGAGACAAGAAAGAAAAAAATGGGTGGGGGGACGAAGCAGCGGAAAATAGAGGAGTGATGGCCCACACCTCCCAGAACAAGAGGGATGCTTAGCCATTCCCTGTGATAATAACTATGATGGTGTTGCTGCAGAAAATGGCAAGTGACACTCACAGCAGCAGCCATTCCACCTCACAGGGATCATTTATCCGACAGACTGCCACTATCCCTATTTTGCAGAATAAATCAGTAGTACAGGGTCCTAGAACAGCTGACATCTTGACAGCAACTGGCCAGGCCCTCGTGTTTATTGATTTTTCTTTCCTCAACATAATGGGTGGCAACACTCAGGTTTGGAGCCACTGCACATCATGTCCCAAGATTATTAACATTACCAATTATAAGATATGGTTAACTGTTAACAGTATCTTATATGTGTGTGTGTGTGAAGGCGCGTGGTATAGTGAGGGCATTCTGCTGACGATCGTAAGGTCGGGAGTTCAATTCCCGGCGACGCGTTGTGTCCTTGAGCAAGACACTTTATTTCACGTTGCTTCAGTCCACTCAGCTGGCAAAAATGAGTAGTACCTGTATTTCAAAAGGCCGGCCTTGTCACACTTTGTGTCATGCTGAATCTCCCTGAGAACTACGTTAAGGATACACGTGTCTCTGGAGTGCTCAGCTACTTGCACGTTAATTTCACGAGCAAGCTGTTCCGTTGATCGTATCAACTGGGACCCTCATCGTCGTAACTGACGGAGTGCTCCATAAAAAAAAGACACACACACACGTTTGTTCCCCACCACCGCTGGATAACCGTTGTTAGTTTGTTTACGCCCCTGTAACTTAACGATTCGGCACAAAAACAGACCGAATGAGTAATCAAAAAAATTCCTCGAGGCGATACCACAGCATGGCGGCAGTCTAATAATTGAAACAAAGTAACAGGATTGTAGAAGTATAACCAATTTATTGCACATGGATTTTAACAAAATCTTATCTCCTCTCCTCCCAGCAAGGGCCATATGGGCCCTACTTGAGTATCACTGGGGTAAAGCAATGAACTGGTTCATTAACAAATCTACTTCAATTTATATCCCACTGTTTTAAACAATGAAGGGACACTGGACAACATAGTACTTGCGAGCTTAACTTCTAGGACATTTCACAGGCTTATTAAACCGGTCCAGCAGGAATGGATAGAAAAGTTGGCACTGTCATGCTATTAGCTGTCAGAAGTGAAAGTGCTCACTGCTAGTGAAGTCTGTCTGTCTCTCTCTCTCTCTCTATCTATCTATCTATCTATTACTCGAAAGTTCGCGCGTCCGCGCTAGCTAGTCGTGAGTAGAAAACACAAATTTAATATAAAAACATATTTCCTGAAATTGCAAATTATTTAAAATATAAAAATATAATTTTCAACAGAGAGAATTTATCAAAATAGAAAACAAATGAAGTTTGAAGTTTAAAAATAATAGGATCGACCACTCACGACTAGCTAGCGCGGACGCGAGTACCCTTATACTCTGTGTTGTGTTTTCAAACGCATGGATATAGGTGTCAAATTTGTTCCAATAACTTTCGAGTAATAGATAGATAGATAGAGAGACAGACAGACAGACATACAGCTCGCTCCGGCCAGTCATGGTATTAGCTGTCGACAGCTAATAGCAGGATAGTGCCGAAAAGTTAAACCACAACAGGATTCGAACTCAGAAAGTAAAGGATCATTAGAATCTATAAACGGTTGTGAAAAGACTGATTTCTTTCTTACAAAATATTTCTTCACTTAAGGTTTATATATAGGTATATAAACAACGAGTAAAGTATAATCCATAGAAATACTTTAACACAGTTATTTATAATTGTTTTAATACCAACTCTTGCTTGCAACGCCAGTTTACGCAAAAATTTAAAGTCAAAATCTACGTAATGTTTGCGGTTCAATATTAGAGTGACACTTCATCAGACATGCAACAAAGGTGCACTCTTCCAGATATTGGGAGGAAACCAACAAAACGGTTTTACCGTCGTGAAATCAGGATTTTCTACACCTGGAGAGTTTCGGTATTAGTCTGGAATCTGAGTGTTGATAGCCCATAACTCGGGTTGAGTGCTTCTTTGGAAATACCTTATATATTGAACAACACAAGTTAAAAACCGTCTCCAAGGCGGAGTTTCGGAACAGGTCGCCTACTTAAAAACTTTTGAAGATCTATGATTTTTTTTACCCTCACCCTCCCTCTCTGGGGCCCTCAGCACAGACTTGTCAATTTTTTTTTGCATTATGCACTTAAAAACGATGGGAGAAACCTTTATAAAAAAAAACAAAAGGAACATGTTGAAATCCATCAAGTGTGTGGTGAAATAGAAAAATTCAAAAATCCCCGTCAAAACTCTGTTTTGACGGGGATTTTTGGAGCGACTTAGTTCGAAACTCCATGGACTCCAGTATTTGATTGGTACTTTAGGCGAAAGTAAAGAATAATTACAGCCGGTGGTTGGGGTTAAGATTAGGGTTTTTGTTACGCCGAAAACGAGTGGAGTACGTATTCTTTACTTTCGCCGTACTTGATTTCCACACGTTTTATATTTGAATTGCTCGAACATGTAACGAAAAGGGATATAAATAAACAAAACAAACGGTGGGATTTTCCACTTCCACTGCAGTTAATCCAACGAGACCCGTTTCTTTTTTTAAAACAGTCGGTTGTGAGTTGATAGAAGTTTAGTGGTTAATATAAAGATCTTCACCCGGGAACATAAACCAGCCTGGTGAGCGTTAACCATGAGGTGCTTTCCCGCGTGTTATTGGAATCGATTTAGCATTCCTATAAAGCACTCCAGACGTGAATGGCATTGTAATAGAAGACTAAGACACTGTAGGTAGCGTTTGTTGGACACGAAAGAATTAATGAGTTACCCCCGTCAAAAAATGATTACATCTCGATGGGTTTTTATTGCTTACCTTCAGCCTTCCTCCTTCATCACTGCTTTATGCTGTATGCACAGTGTCACTCGTTCACTCCCTGCCTATATATATATATGTGTGTATATATATGCGTGAGAACAGCTAAGGGCCAAAAACAAGCATCACTACTACTGTATCATGAATGACAAACGAGATGAACGTGGAAAATGAGAGAAACAAGATCAAAAAAGTCCGCCTGTTTGTGTTATTGGAACAAATCTCGTTAAAGTCTCGTTTTGTAAAGCAGAGAGAGAGAGAGAGAGAAAACGAGAGGGGGGGGGGCTAGTGTTGGGGATAATGAGAGGTGGAGGGGTTAGTGTTGGGGATGAAAGAGAGGGGGGAGGGGTTAGTGTTGGGGGATAAACGAGAGTTTGTCAGTGATGTCACAGCGATGGCCGACCGTACAGATTGGCAACATCAACCTCAGGTACACGTTGGCAATTATTTATTTATTAGCATTTACATAATAATTCAATCAGACGGGTGTATTTTACCAAGATGCATTGTACATATCGCTCATTTTTTTTCATACACGATATGTTGTTTAGGATCGTCGCTAAAATCGATTCCATTTTTTTCTGTTGTTGTTATTTATAATTAATCATTTGTAATGTAAGGTGATGATGACAGTTCTTCGTATCCGAAGATTATGAGGAAGAGCAGCAAGCTCTGATGTGGCTATGTAAATCGATCCTTGAACGACATCCTCTGACGCACTCGGGGCAAATACGTAGGCTTTGGTCAGATGGGGGTCGTGCCGATGACTTATCGTCTTAGGCGTTTCTTATCCGCCTGCATTCTTAGGAAGTGTTGCCTTTAAGGTCTTTAAAACGAAACATCAAACCTAGGTGATCTTTCGTTACAATACCTCGAAACGTCAAGGGTTTGTTGACCTGTCATAATATTTATTGTTTGAGATCGATAAATAAACTAGTGAAGCAAAAATACAGTGAACATTGTTAAGATTGCGTGTAAACAAAACGTACATCGCACATTGATATTCTGCCGAAGTTAATTTATATTGTCAGCCCCGATTGATAAAGGTGTTCCAGCCACGGCCATTTCCAAATAGTTCAGTTCAAACTACGTTTTCAGATACGACTTTCTCCATTACACACTGTTTAAGGTGCTCGGATATGATTTGAGAAAGGTTTGGTTACTGTTTCTAGCATGTCGATCGAACACGTCGAAGCTATCCCATTGGCTCGTTCATAAGTCTGTTGCATAAACATGTATGTGTCATTTGCATTTTTTTGTTTATACCCAGACAATGTTGCTGTGCCGTGACACCCACCACAACTCTTTTCTTGATATGAATGTCTTAAATATATATCGAATTCCTCCACCAACGTGTTCGCAGTATCAGGTTTCCAGTCGCCAAGTGGCAATGTTGCATTGTGTCGTTCATTATTTTCTTGAGTACATTAATTAGAGCAGCCTTTTTCAAGAAACGGGTCGCATTACTAAAAAAAAAAAAAAAAAAAATTGCTAAGCATGCCATTCAGAAAGTGTCCGGACCGCATGTTGCCTATAACTTAATTAGAGTCTCATATGAAATATGGTCCAAACCAGGAAATAAGTTGAATCGTATAATAGACTCGCATCGCTGACTTATTGATAAATATTTAAGCAACAACGCCGTGATTTATTTTGTCCTCTTTTTTTTTTTTTCCTCCTGCAAGTCGAAACAAAAAATTATGATTTTCTTGTGTTTTCCCAAATAAATCTCTCTCAGAATCGACCGATCTGACAAAGTGCTTTAAACAAATTTAATATAATCAAAATCAAGTTAACCCCATTAGTTTATAGTGTCAGCAAAACAAGACAAGATTGATATAAATACGAAATGTTAGTTTCGGTTCTAAATACTATTCACATATTATTAACTTTTCAAGAAACATAATTATTGTAGATTCATCTTTTTTTTTACGTCGTTTTCCATCGTTCATATCATGTTTTTTCTGATTATTTAATTGTAATTAATTCTATTACGAAAATTAAACTTCACACATTAATGGGTTAATTCAACGATTCGTCCAAACCATTGCATATTTCTCAAACGCATTATCACATAAATTTTTTTTTTCCATTTTACTTGAAATGCCCTATTTTAATTTCCCTTTATAATGACATAAGTCCTTGAAGAATGTAGGTATTTTATAAATTCTGTGAGTCGATAATATTTCTAACTGACCACTAAGTTGTTGCGTATTCGTATTTCGTCCTATGTAGTATAGTTGGCTTTCATGGTCAAAACATGTTAAAGGAATTTTTATTAATTACAACTCGCTGGACAAAATGCTTAGAGACATTTCGTTTGCCTTTACGTACCGGGTTCAAATTCCACCAAGGTTGACTTTGCCTTTCATCTTTACGAGGTCGATAAAATAAGTACCGGTCAAGTACTGGGGTTTATGTCATCAACTTCTTCCTCCCCTTAAAAACTGCTGGTTCTGTGCTTTCTTCTTCTTCTTTTGATTAAATGAAGCTAATTGCCAAGTTGGCGTTTTGTCCCAGATTAGACCGCTAATCAAAAGCATTCCGATCTTTTATTCCGACAATATATGTAGAACTACGTTATTAGACGTCGCTTTATTAAACGGCAAAGGGGGATTTGCTTGCTGTTTCTAGCTGGTTACACGATATATTTATTGTTGGTTGTACATTGTAACGGACCGATCTCCAACAATATGAAAACAAAGCTAGTTTTCCAAACAGACAGAGGTGCGAAAATGGGTGGAAATTGAACATGCATTTTCATAGCATTCAATAAAAATCTGTAGTCCTGTTGTTTAACTCCAGTATTGATTATATCTTTAATCAAGAATTCCAGTAGTGACCATTGAGTCTTTTATTCTCAGTTTATCTAGAAAATTCATTCACCCTCATCATCATTGTTTTACGTGCTGGTGTGTGTTGGACTGGTCTTCTGAAGCTGTTTTTACGTGATGCCCGTCTTGTTGCCAACTATTTTGGTTGCGTCTTACATCACAGAGACAGTATAAGTATTCCAAAACCAGACTACACGCCCTGGAATAACCATGGCACTTTTTAAAGATATCTCTGGCAGATAGAATGATCGCAGCAGGCTCACCCTCTCCTTTGACTCAAAAACAGTAATGTGGATTTGTTTCGGACTTTTGTTAATGAATGAGAAAATTAAATGCATTAGGTCGTATTTTTTATTGAGAAAATAGAAGTCTGTAGAGCAGTGATTCCCAGCGTGGGGTATACGCCCCACCGGTGGGGCGTGGGATCCATTTTTTTTTTGTTTTCTAGTAGGACATGGAATTGTGGAAAAGATTTTTTCACAGCAAACATACTACACCTATACTCAACTTAGTCAAACCAACCACTCCAGCCATGCATACTGTGTGAAGATTGTCTGCTGCAGTATAGTGCTATTCTAATACCTTAGTGTGAATATTTCTTTAAGGAAAGTACGAGAAGTTGATATTCAGTACTTAATAAAAGAATTACCGGTAGATTCCTTTGTATTAAATAATTGTGATCAAATATTAAAAATAAAGTTGTTTTTTACCCCCATCAACCGGTGGGTCATACATTTACCTGGACAGCTATTGGGGGGAAATAAGTGGGGAAACACTGCTGTAGAGTCGATGTTATGCTTAAGGCTGCAGTTTAAAAAAAAACAAAAAAACACGAAGTTCAGATCCTACTGAGGTCGATTTTGCCTTTCAACCTTCTATGGACATTGATAAAATAAATCAGGAGGCAATGTGATTAACTATATCTCCCAAACAAGAAGAGAAAAAATGTGAGCTTGCGCCTGTACTAGAAATAAGTACATGTGTGATTGTACACAGCAATACGTGATTGCACACAGTATTACTTCATAGTGGAGAGTGTTAACCAGAGCATACAACTGTCTTCCTAGTTTTATTTTATTTATTCAAATCAGTGCTTCTCAAATGGTGTGTTGTATATTGTATCTAGGTGTCCTGAATTTTAAAAATATAATTTATGGTTTAAAAAAAAATCCTTACTAATACTTGAGTACCTCGAAAAACCTGTAATTCAAAATGTTGTTATACATTAGTAGATTTATTAAAAGGAGGCAAATAATGGTTTTCTATGTGTTTTTCTCTAAATTTTTAGATTAGTTTAACTTTGCATACAAAGTGCATCAGTAATATTTAATTCTCCATGTGATGTGCAGCCTTTTCGTGCGAATGTTTGTAATACATCATCAACATTTAACGTCTGCTTTCTATGCTGGCATGAGTTGGACGACTTGACAGGAACTGGCAAGGCTAGGGGCTGCAACAGATTCCATAGTATATTTTAGCTTGGTTTCTACAGCTGGATGCCCTTCCTAATGCCAACCACTCCACAGAGTGTATTGGGTGCTTTTTACATGGCACCAACACCCACACTAATGCTTTTTATGTGGTGCCTTGGTTTTAGGATCTCGATTCTGTAAAATGTCTACCACAAAATTGAATTGATATTTTTTGCAAGTTAACATTAAACTCTTTAATATTCAGATTACTCAATCAAATGTAATGTTTATTTAATCACATGGTTTTCAATTAATCATGCATTATCTCGTAGCTTTGAGATTCTGAGGATGTGATTGCTTATTTTTCAAATGACATTGTAAGATAGGTGTGAGAGGTTGAATCTTGCTGGCTTGACCTTAAAACAGGTAGAATATCTGGGCTGGACATGGCCCAATTAAACTTGACTTATTTTAGCAAAAATTTGTTCCAAACTCAACATTCATTAATAAAACATAGATTGGTGTATAAAATTGCTTTCCGCAGTTAAGGATAGTGAAATTTTGAGTGGATGTATCTGATTTCTGCAGTGAAAGAGTTAATTGAGGCTGACCTGGAGTCTGACAACAACAGTGACTCTATGGCTGTTTGAACATATGACTATATTCAGTTGTCTAATCCCTTAACTTTACAGTTATTGGGGAGGAGGGAAACCTTGAGAATGAATACATGAATAGGTTTGAAACTGTTTATGATTTAAAGTTTTACTGAGTAATCAATTATATGTTATGATTGTTTTTCAGAGTCAAACATCATCTGTGATAGATCTTGATGATATGGAAGTTATAGACAATGATGCTTCCGACTATGAGAGTGAATTCAGAGGTTGGTTTCCATGTTTGATTCTTTATCTTAAATTTTTTTTTTACATACAAAACAACCATCATCCCAGCATCCTTTGGGGTGTAATATAAGGATTAATTAGGCTTTAAAAAATTTTGTTTTTATTTTTGTCCTACCCATCTATCATAGCAATCAAATTTCTCTCAAATCAAACTTTGCCATCTTCAAAAACTAAGCAAAACATGGTGCTGCTTGAGATACACACTGCTTGAAGAAAAAGAAACGACTGTGTGGTCATCACTGAAGTGCCTTTTGCCAAAGGTGACTTGATGCTAGCTAAACAACAAAACAATAACTAATTGTAGATATTCCAAGAGGATCTAGTTCCTGTTTCTAATATCAGTTGAAGGATAATGTATAGAAGCAAATGTACAGCTGAAATACACAATATAATTGCCACCTTGCATTTGAATTAAATTCTCATGAGATAGTAGCCAACTATCCTATCCATGCATCCATTTTGCATTTAGGCTGGCAAAGATATTTAACTCTTACATAACTTAGTGGTTAGGATGTTAGGACAACGATTGTAAAGTTATGGTTTCAATTCCCAGATATTGTGTCTTTCAGCAAGGCACTTTATTTCATGTTCACTTGGTCAACTTGATGCTGGTGCAGTTCTCTCCCCTCTCTTCTGTCACATCCTGGATATCATACATGATCAAGGGTGGGAAGGTTGAGAGTGGGCATGGCTGCTTGTGACTGCATAGGCCAGTTCTCATTGGTCAGTTTTCAGTTGGCCTCTCTCTCTCTCTATATATATATATGTGTGTGTGTGTATGTATTTATGTATGACAAGTTTCTTTCAGTTTCCATCTATCAAATCCACTTGTAAGGATTTGCCATCTATAGTAACACATTGTGGGACTGAGTCTGAAACCATGGGGTTGGGGAGCAAACTTCTTACTACACAGCCATGCTTACACCTATCCAGGGATTTTTTTTCTTTTACTGTGTCGTCTTTTCATTATTTGATGACAGTAGAGTCATCTGACTTGAATAGAAGCTCTTTGTGTGTTGGTGTAGTTTCATGGATAGAAAATTTGTAACTCTGAGCCTTCTTACAAAAGAAAGGGATTCATTCTTGTAGTAAACGATAGAGCTAAGTTTTAAACTCTAGCAGTCAACAACTCTTAAATTCTGTCATATTCGCACAGAATATATTCTTTTATTCTTTTACTTGTTTCAGTCATTTGACTGCAGCCATGCTGGAGCACCGCCTTCGGGGGTTTCAGCTGAACGAATCGTCCCCAGGACTTACTTTTAAAGCCTAGTACTTATTGTGTTAGTCTCTTTTGCTGAAGCACTAAGTTATAAGGGGCGTAAACATGCCAACACTGGTTGTCAAGTGGTGGTGGTGGTGGGGGGGGGCAAATGCAGACACAAAGACACACATATATATAGGATGGGCTTCTTTCAGTTTCTGTCTACCAAATCCACTCACAAGGCTTTGGTTGGCCCGAGGGTATAGTAGGACACTTGCCCAAGGTGCCATGCAGTGGAACTGAACCCAGGACCATGTGGTTGGTAAGCAAACTTCTTACCACATATATATATATGTATATACACACACACATACATTTACATATCATCATCATCATCATCACCGTTTAACGTCCGCTTTCCATGCTAGCATGGGTTGGACGATTTGACTGAGGACTGGTGCAACCGGATGGCTACAACAGGCTCCAATCTAATTTGGCAGAGTTTCTACAGCTGGATGCCCTTCCTATATATATATATATATATATATATGTATATATATATATATATATATATATATATATATATATATATATATATATATATATATACATACATACATACATACATACATACATATACATATGTATATATATACATATGCATATGTATATATATATACATATGCATATATATATATATATATACATACATACATATACATATGTATATATATACATATGCATATATATATATATATACATACATACATATATATATATATATATATATATATATATATATATATATATATATATATATATACATACATATGCACATATATATACACACACATATATGTGTATGCTATGGCCAGCTAGCAGAATCATTACCATGCTGGACAACATGCCCAACAGTATTCCTTCCAGCTTTTTGTGTTCTGAGTTCAAATTTAGCCAAGATTGACTCTACCTACCATCCTTTCATGATCAGTAAAAAATAATTATCAGGTAAGTAAGTACTGGCATTGATGTACTTGATTTGCTCTCCCTACACCTCAGAATTGCTGGCCTTGTGCTAAAATTAGAAAGGATATTACAGTCTGAAATAAGCTTGTTTGAAATAACTTGTTTTCTTTAAGTGGACAACTACTTTTGTTACAGCTTCAGACCAAAATGTCTGGTATGTGGGACCAGATGAAGAGCTTGGTATGTAAATCTGAAAATAACAATTGCAATAGCAAACACATTTTACACCCATTATTAGCGGTCATAGTAAGGTGGTGAGCTGGCAGAATCATTAGCATGCCAGACAAAATGCTTCATTTTGTCCATGTTTACGTTCTGAGTTCAAATGCTGCCATGGTTGACTTTGCCTTTCCTCTTTTCGGGGTCAATAAAATAACTATTGGTTGAGTACTGGGGGTCGATGTAATCAACTTAGTCCCTTCCCAGAAACTGTTGGCCCTTCGCCAAAATTTCTGACCAATATTAGTGGTCATCATGGAAGCGCATGGCCTAGTGGTTAGGGTGTTGGACTCATGATTGTAAGATTATGGTTTTGATTCCTAGACCAGGTGATGCGTTGCTCCAGTTGGCAAAAATGAGTAATCCTACAATGGACTGGTGTCCCGTCCAGGTGGGGAATATATATGCCATGGAAATCGGAAACTCACCGTATGAATCTATATATTAAGTTGTCTAGAAAGTTCTGAGCATTTTTTAGCTAAATTTTTTCACACTTCATTGAACACAACTGAAAAACTGTGGGTGCTGCTTGAAGTGGTAGTGCATCTCTTCTTTGTTCCTGACTAAAAATAGATTTGTCTTTCATTCTTGTTACCCTTTATTGACATTTGAAATGGACAACTGAAAATTTCGTATTCGCATTTTAATGCTTTTCTTTTTTAAAAAAGGAGAAAATGCTGCTAAGACTTGCAAAAACGTTTGTGAGGTTTTTGGTGATGATGCTGTAGGTGAATCAACTGTTCGAAGGTGGTTTGCAAAATTTAAAGCTGGAGAGTTTAGCTTGGAAGATGACAGTCACAGTGGAAGATCTTCAAAATTGGATGAAGATGTTTTAAAGGCAAAAATTGAAGAAAACTCAAATATCATGACTAGAGAACTTGCAGAGGAGCTGGAAGTTTCTATAAGTATGGCTCATGAACACCTAGTGAAGCTAAGATACATTTCTTGCTATAATGTATGGTTCCCTCACAAACTCTCAGAAAAGAATTGCTTGGACCAGTATTCCATTTGTGATATGCATAAGGATCCTCCAAAACAACTACCAAAGACGAATGTCCATGCCAAAAAAGCTATGCTTTGTGTTTGATGGGATCATAAAGGCATCATTTATTATAAGCTTCTTCCACAAAACCAGACCATTAATTCTGATGTATTCTGTCATCAGCTGGCTAATTTGAGGCTGGAGATTGCCTACAGAAAAGGGGTAGTGTTCCAACAAGATAATGCCTGAGCACATGCGTCTTTGGTTACTCAAACAAAGTTACATGAAATTGGCTGGGATCTCTGACCTCATCCACCATATTCTCCTGATATTGCACCATCCAACTACCACTTGTTTTTGTCTCTACAGAAACCATTGCAAGGAAAAACATTTAATGATTTAGATGGAGTCAAAATGCATCTTGATAACGTTTTTTTCATCAAAACCAGTCAAATTTTATGCTGATGGAATATTTAAATTGCCTGATAGATGAGCAAAGGTCATTAATAATAATGAAAATTATTTCATTGAATAAAATTTTTGAAAGGGCAATTATTTATATCCCTTTTTACATATTAAAAAACTCTGAGAACTTTCTGGACAACCTAATAACTCGGGAAGAATTTATTAATGGTCACAAATTTTTCTTTTGAGGAACTATTTATTCAGATTATCTTTTTTTTATGGGTCGTCTATGGAATCCTTTTTCTAAGTCTTTCAGAATCTCTAATTGATTAAGTGGTATTTTGCTATTTCAGTCAGAGTTTTGGCCTGCCTGAATTTTATTTCACGTTGCTCCAGTCCACTCAGCTGGTGAAAATGAGTAATCCTGTGACGGACCAGTGTCCTATCCAGGTGGGGAATATATATGCCATAGAAACCAGGAAACCGGCTCTATGAATCTATATAACTTGGGAAGAATCTATCTCCTTTATTTTTTATTAATGGTCTCAAGTTTTTCTTTTGAGGAACTTATGTATTCAGATTATCTTTTTTTTTATGGGTTGTCTATGGAATCTTTTTTCTGAAACAAATATGTTTAATGTTTTTGCTTCTTTCAGAAATTTCTGATTGATTAAGTGGTATTTTGCTATTTCAACCAAAGTATGGCACTGCATGGATTTTATTGATTGATATGGAAACATATTTAGCATCTAAGGAGTTTATTCAAATGATTTTCATTATTGTTTGTGGAAGACAGCTACATAAAGGAGTGCCAAGCTCTAATTGTGGAGGGTACTTATGGAAGGAGTACTCCCAGGAATATGTGGAACAAAGTGGTGAGAAAGGATCTTCAAATGCTGGACCTCACTGAGGAAATGACAAGAGACCGGGAGATGTGGCAATTTGCTGTACTTGATAAGACATGTCAAGCTAAGTTAAATCGCTACAGGCTTGTCCTTTCAGGTGCTGGGGCCACTTAAAAAGCACCCATGCCAGTGCTGTGTAAGCATACTCATGCCAGCTTCTGGAGATGAATGGGTTTGTTGTGCTTTTACCCAGCCATACACGCATGCACATGGCCCGGTGGTGCACAGGATGGTAACATAAAGCATCAACAGAAATTTTAATGTTCGTCTCATTTCCTCTGCCAATTTGGACAAAAAGGTTTTCATGAAATATTATACGCTACTTGTAATGCATAAGTACTGTCAATATTTTATCATTGGAAAATGGCCTAAAACAAAGATAAAACCCAGTGCAGTATACTCAAATCTGATTAATCTGCATTTTGGGGTGGAGGGGGCATAGTTGGTGTCGAAAATTGTTTTAGTCAACAACAATTTGAGGAACCTGATTAATGTTTGTTGCAAATTTGGAGGAAAGTAACTGGATACTCTTCAAGATATGGCCCTTAATGCTGCAAAAGTACTTTTAAAATGCAGTTTATCTGCCCCTGGGCCTGCATTAGGCAAAAAGTTGAAACTTTTTTGGGCCCATGACACTCCATGGACCCTATGTAATGCATGTGTAAAATTTCATTAAAATTGCTTGGGTGGATCTTGAGTTTTAACGACATGACAAACAGACAGACACACCCTGTGATTTATATATATATAGATGTGTACCTATGTCCATACACATGTCCCTATGGCATAGATACATGTTTGTAGGTACATTCTTTTGTTTATTTTACTGATATACAATATATTATTAATGGCATAGCATTCACATGTTATACTTCAAGCAATGACTTTTATCATTTTGTGCAGTGTTACCAACTTCCATAACACTTGCAAAGAAATGTGTGTGTATATGTGTGTGTGTATATATATAGCATGCTATCATGGGTTGGACGATTTGACTGAGGACTGGCGAACCAGATGGCTACATCAGGCTCCAATCTGATTTGGCAGAGTTTCTACAGCTGGATGCCCTTCCTAATGCCAACCACTCCGAGAGTGTAATGGGTGCTTTTACATGCCACTGGCATGAAGGCCAGTCAGGCGATACTGGGAACGGCATATATATATATATATATATATATATATATATATATATACACAGGAAGGGCATCCAGCTATAGAAACTCTGCCAAATCAGACTGGAGCCTGGTGTTGCCATCCGGTTTCACCAGTCCTCAGTCAAATCGTCCAACCCATGCTAGCATGGAAAGCGGACGTTAAACGATGATGATGATGATGATGATTCTGATCAATAAGTATCCACACTGATGCCATAGTAATGAAGTTATAGCATGCAGAGCTTCATTACCTAATCCTACCAGTTTGAGAATTTTCAGGAATTTGGCTTGCCAAATTTAGGGAATCACATCCATGCTTCCTCGGTATCTCACACAGACTATTTTTCTCAGCAGAATTGTGGAATAAACTCTCTCCTCATTGTTTTCCTGTAGAAGATCCCACTGGGCTTTTTAAATTCAAGACTAAGAATTACCTTGCCTTCATGATTTTCTTAATTTTAATATTTTTATTAGTTCTATTTTTTTTATTACAATTTCATTTTATATTACCATTACTTCTTTTATCATTTCTGTTATTACCTTCGGACCATATTTCCACCAAATCCTTTTTTCAATTATTATTTTCATCATCATCATCATCATCATTTAACATCTGTTTTTCATGCTGGCATGGGTCAGACGGTTTGACTGAAAACTGGTAAGCTGAAGAGCTGCACCAGGTTCCAATCTGATTAGGCATGGTTTCTACAGCTGGATGCCCTTCCTAACGTCAACCACTCCAAGAGTGTAGTGGGTGCTTTTTACATGCCACTGGTGTGGGTGCCAGTTATGAAACACTGGCATCGGCCATGACTATGATCTCACTTGGCTTGACAGGTCTTCTCAAGCACAGCATATTGCCAAAAGTCTCGATCACTTGTCACTGTCCCTGTGAAGTGCAAGTTCAAAGGGTGCCTTTTATGTGCCACTGACACAGGTGCCAGTTATGCAACACTGGTATCAGCCATGAGTATGATTTCACTTGGCTTGATAGGTCTTCTCAAAGACATCTTTAAATTATCTTAAATACATATATCTATATAAGGTTTTGTAACATTAATGCCATTCTCCTACTTTTCCCTAATCTATTGCCTAAGAACGTGCTGTTTTTGGTAAAGGACCTGTGTTCAGAATGCTGACCGCTTCTCATTCCTTGCTATATGAAATTGTTATATTTGGGGATGGTCATATTCTTGTGCCAAATAACCACATGTACTATAGACTTGATCTTCACTTCAGCTTTATTATCATTATTCTTATTTTAGTGTTCTTTGTCTGCAATCTTTCTTCACACATTCTGTGACCACTTCAGCAACTCTCCATCCCATGTGTCTCCACCTGGAATGGACTAAAATGAATAGGGGAAGACATGTGGAATGAAGAGTTACTGAAGTGGTTATAGGATGTGTGATGAAAGATTTCAAGACAAAGGACACTAAAATAAGATTAATGATGAAGCTGAAGTGAAGACCAAATATATAGTGAAACTGGTTAATTGGCAAAAAAAATATGACCATCCCCAAATATAACAATATCTGTTTCAACACATGATTAAACATCTTTATGAAATTAATTATCTTGTATCTCTTACATCAAGGTCAGCTCTCCAGAATCACATATTTCACAATGATCTAATGAGAGAGTTACTGAATAAGCCTTCACATGGCAGCACAATTTATTAGAAATAGTCGCTAAATTACATTGATATCACATTGTACCCTACTATCTTAAGAATGGAAGGATACATTAAATAATGGGGTCCTAAATATGCAGGATGGTTGTAACTGGAATGACTCTGGTACACAACATTTTCTTCTCTAACCAGTGAATTTTCCCTCTTTATCATAGTCCAAATGTTCCCCTGAAAAAGAAAATCTTTCAAAATTAGTACAGGATGGTCATTCCTGGAATGCCTTTGATCAAGACTGCTCCATCAAGATTGACCTGGGATTAAGCAACAACAGCAATTAATAACTATTTTCATTGTTTCGTTTGTTAAACTCTACCATTAAAATTGTTATTCTTTGATTCCATTTTCTTTAGATTCTAGGAAATCGGATGGAGGAAGATATTCTAAGAACGAGGATGATAATGAAGACGTTCGTCAGAGAATGGGCCAACATGTCACTGAAATTGTAAGTAACAATCTTTACTTAAGCTCTTAACATACACATTTTTCATCAACTTCCATACAAAAAATATATTCTCTTTTGTTATTTATTTTGAATTTGTCTATAAGGAAGACTAAGTGCACAAATTATTTTGGTTCAGTTATGGTTTATGATGAAGTTGCTGATAGAAATGATAGTTACTGATAGCTAATAATAGAAAACGGGAATAACATCAAGAATGAAGTATTTCGGGTTGGAAATAAATGACAGATACCTCAGAGTACAGTGAACATTTATTTTCATTTAAATATCTATTTACTAGACGTCTCTGAACGAAAATTTATGGGATATCTTAAGAGGTTAATTATACAAAGCCATGGAGGCGCAACGGCACAGTGGTTAGGGCAGCGGACTCGCGGTTTCGATTCCCAGACCGGGCGTTGTGAGTGTTTATTGAGCAAAAACACCTAAAGCTCCACAAGTTTCCGGCAGGGGATGGTGGCGAACCCTGCTGTATTATTATATTTTCTGCATAATTATAAAAAATAATCACTTCAAGGTCATGTTCTCAAAAGGTGTAAAACTGATACCAAAATATACCGGCTTTTATTCTCCATTTGGAAAATATTGGTGCTGTGGAATAAGATAGTCTGCTGATTCTCTACTTCAGATTAAACGATGATGATGTTAATGAGATTGTGCAGGTTTCATGCTTAGGTATCACAACAAATACTTCCAGGTCATACTTCAGCTAGATGTAATCATATGCGAGCTTCTTTCACTGGGTGTTATGAAGTTCTTCCACCTCCATCCAACAATTGACTGTACTAAGCTGAAGGATTTACTACATCTTAATTGCTAGAATTATAACAGCCATTGATAATTGACAAAACAAAATATATATAGGCACAGGCGGGGGCTGTGTGGTAAGAAGCTAGCTTCCCAACCACATGGTTCTGGATTCAGTCCTGCTGTGTGGCACCTTGGGCAAGTATCTTCTACTATAGTTTCAGGCTGATCAAAACCTTATGAATGGATTTGGTAGACAGAAACTGAATGAAGCCCATTGTCTATGTGTGTGCGTCTGTGTTTGTATCTCCACTCGCTTGACAGCCAATACTGGTGTGTTTCCCTGTAACTTAGCAGTTTGGCTAAAGAGACCAATAGAATAAGTACTAGGATTACAAAGAATAAATCCTGAGGTCGATTTCTTCGACTAAAACCCTTTCAGGTGGTGCTCCAGCATGGCTGCTGTCAGATGGCTGAAACAAGTAAAAGGATTAAAGAAAGTAAATCACATTGTCTATAATGCCATTTTGGCAACTCCTTGTACAAGACATTGCCCTTCCTTTATAAAAGATTAGTGCTCTAGTCCTTCAGCAATATCTGATCTCAATGTGATATTCAGTAACATCAGCTAACACGGCTAACAGATGCCTTCTTACATTGATATATGCAGATGTGGCAGGCAGGTAAGCAGCAAGCGAAGAAAGCATGGAACCTTTATGGCAACATTGATATTTTGCGTCCATATTTTGATGTTCAACCATATGAAGTAAGGAACAGGTAAGGTATAGCGCTACCATTGTTAACTGTTTTGATCTATCTCACCTAAACCTGATTTCAGAAGTCTTTCCTGTATTTTCATGTTTTAAAAATTTGCTTAAAGTAAGCTATGTGCTTAGTGCTGGCGTCATGGCCCAGTGGTTAGGGCAGTGGACTCGCAGTCATAGGATTGCGGTCAAATCATCCAACCCATGCTAGCATGGAAAGCGGACGTTAAACAATGATGATGATGATGATAGTATTTTGTTAGGTTTCTTACTGATTCTGCCATTCACCACACTTAATTTAATATGGTCAGTCTAATGGAATATGAAAAAATATTAACCCTTTAGCATTCAGATTACTCTGTCAAATGTATTGCTTATTTATTCACATTGCTTTGAATTAATCATGTATTATCTTGTAGCTTTGAGATTTTGATGATGTGATTGTTTATTTTTTAGAAAGACATTGTAGGGTAGGTGTGAGAGGCCAGATCTGACCAGTTTTAACATGAAATAGGTAGAATAGTTTGGCCGGTTTAAGTGCTAAAGGGTTAAACAGCTTTTCTACAGAAATATTTTAATATTCATTTATATTTATTCTTCACTAGGTTAATAGAGTCTCTTATTCCTCGGAAGGCAAGTGTTCAAGTACAGGTTAGTCAATGTCTTTTTTTTTTTTGCATCTAAGACTAGGATTGTTGTTGTTTGATATTTTGTGTCATTTCATTGGATAGTGTTACACAGCAGTGACATTGTTTATGTCTTGTGTAAATGAAAATCCTGTCAGCTCAGTAGTTCACTATGCAATGACACAGAGCAAAAATACTTTACATGGAAGCAAATATGGGTTGATATGAGGAAGAGTGTCTGGCTATAGACCACTGTATCAAGAAGTCTGGTCCAACCCATGCCAGCATGGAAAAGCAGGCATAAAATTAATGATGGTGATGATGATAATGATGATGATATTCATCAACAGATATGATCTTGTAACCATTTTTCCTTTCTGTTTCCAGAGTATTCCAAGGGAACTTTACGGTCCAACAATGGTCATTTTTACCCTTATAGCTCTTCTGCTGTTCCAAATGAAGTCCTCAGGACATCAAGTGGTAAGACAATGTTTGTTTTGTTTCAATAAATGTGTTAACATTAACTTATAGTGTTTCAGGTGAACGTTGTCTCTGAATTATTTGATATCTAAATGATTCAATATTTCTATGCCAACAAATGTACATTTACTTAGTGATTCAACTACAATGAAGATGATGCTTTGCTGATGAGATCAAAATATACTGAAACTGGTTCAGTGTTGTCTCCCATACTTGCTGCAAAAAAAAAAAAAACCCAAACAGTGTTAGACATTGACTAATTTCTGTTGTTACATTACCACATATGAATTTTTAGTTAAATCTTTAATGTTCTAAGCATTGAGAAATTTGTTTATTAATTTTGATTGTATAAAATACTTTTGCCAACCAGAATAGATAAAGGATTATCAAAGTTCTTTAATGAAGACTAGATTTTAAAAAAAAAATGTATTAAATTTACTAATTGATACCAATCTCTCAGTCAGCTTCATCTTAACCAAAGCTATTTTCTATTTATTGTTTGCAATTTTTCTGAACATTTAAGTTTGGGCCAAAAATGTATGGTTAAGGAGTTTGCTTCCTAACCATAAGGTTTTGGATTCTGGTCCCATTGCACAATATCTTGGGTAAGTGTCTTCTGCCATAGTTATAGCCTCAGGCTGACAAAGGCCTTGTGAGTGGATTTGGTAGACAAAAGCTGAAAGAAACAAGGGTGTGCTGAAAAGTTCCTGGTTTTAAGGGAATTGTGAAAGGCCTGGTTGAAGACCCAACTTTCTGAGTTCTTTTACGGGGCTTAGGAAAACTTAAGAACTGCTGCAATAAGGGTATGAATCTGAGAGGGGAATGTGTTGAGTAAAATCATAATTAACTGATCTTTCTGTATTTTCTTTTATGCAAAGCCAGGAATTTTCTAAATAATAGAAACACAAAATTGAGGTAGATAGCCACTGAGTCTTAAACATTGTCAGAATAGATAGTAATTAAATATAAAGGGTTTTGGTTGGTGTAATTTAGGTCATGTGCTCTGTCCTATTTCCTCTGGTTGAGCCATAAAAGAAAATAATTTGATTTTTATTCCTCTTAACCCTTTAGCATTCAGATTACTTTGTCAAATGTAATGCTTTTACTTCAGTCATTTGACTGTGGCCATGCTGGAGCACCGCCTTTAGTTGAGCAAATCGACCCCAGAACTTATTCTTTGTAAGCCTAGTACTTATTCTGTCGGTCTCTTTTGCCGAACCGCTAAGTTACGGGGACGTAAACACACCAGCATCGGTTGTCAAGCGATGTTGGGGGAACAAACACAGACACACAAACATACACACACACACATACATACATACATACATACATACATATATATATATGCGGGTGGCACATAAAAGACACCATTTCGAGCGTGGCCGTTTTCGTGCGGGTGACACGTAAAAGCACCCACTACACTCTCTGAGTGGTTGGCGTTAGGAAGGGCATCCAGCTATAGAAACTCTGCCAAATTAGATTGGAGCCGGGTGTAGCCATCCGGATGCACCAGTCCTCAGTCAAATCGTCCAACCCATGCTAGCATGGAAAGCGGACGTTAAACGATGATGATGATGATGATGATATATATATATATATATATATATATACGACGGGCTTCTTTCAGTTTTCATCTACCAAATCCACTCACAAGGCTTTGGTCGGCCCTAGGCTATAGTAGAAGACACTTGTCCAAGGTGCCACGCAGAAGGACTGAACCCAGAATCATGTAGTTGGTAAGCAAGCTACTTACCACACAGCCACCAAGATTTTAGTGATATGATTGTTTATTTTTATAATGACAATGTAGTGTAGGTGTGAGGGATTGGATGTGGCTGGTTTGAACCAAAAATAGATAAAATATTTGTGCCGGATATGGCTGGTGTTTAAATGCTAAAAAGTTAAACTGAACTGGGAAATGTTTTTTTTTTTCAATTTCAGCAAGAAGGCACTCTAATGGGCACATCTTTCTTGGTTTGTTTCTCCTATTGGTTCGGTGCTTCTAGTGCAATTTTCCTTTTGTCCTATCTCTGTAATATCCAGGTCACTATGATACAAGTCCTTTCTATGCTGGTATGTTGTTTATATTTGTAATGAGCTTATAATGTTTTCAGCATTTTCATTTCTGTTTTACTTTGTACTGTAGATGTAAGTTTGTAAAATATCTTGATCCTTAACCCTTTTAGCACTCAGGTTACTGTGTCTAATGTTATACTTACTTATTCACATCAGTTTGAATTAGTCATACACTATCCCATTGCTTTGAGATTTCAATGATGTAATTGCTTATTTTTAGAACAACATTACAGAGTGGGTGTGAGAGGCCAGATCTGGCCAGTCTGAGCATAAAATAGGTAGCATATTTGGGTTGAATATGACTAGTTTAAATGCTAAAGGGTTAAAGATGAAGATATTCTGAAAAATTATAATTAAATTGTAAATATCCTAAGTAAGTAACAATGACTCATCTCAAACAGACATTTAAACATCTAGTGGCATGAGACTGAAGCATGCAAAGTATTATGACAATGTGAGAAAGAATACAAAAAGCTGGCGACACCTTAAACTGTCTTACATTCATATATTTGTGTTGTGATAATTAGAAACACCAAACACCTTGATATGTTTGTATGATGATGTACTGCGTGTTGTCCCATTGATAAAACATTGTTTAGTTACATTTATTGTCATTGGAGTATCATCATCATCATCATCATCGTTTAACGTACGCTTTCCATGCTAGCATGGGTTGGACAATTTGACTGAGGACTGGCAAGCCAGAAGGCTGCACCAGGCTCCAATCTGATCTGGCAGAGTTTCTACAGCTGGATGCCCTTCCTAACGCCAACCACTCCGAGAGTGTAGTGGGTGCTCTTACATGCCACCGGCACGAGGGCCACTTACATATATTACAGTAATTACATTTTGGCATTGTTGAGTGCCAGTAATGGAGAGTTGTGTACTAGAACAAATGTAGTTTGTAATTACATTATTAAAAGAAGGGATTAGCTTTGCATGTGAGGTGAGAATAGTGCTCTGTCCGTCCTAGGGAAAGAATCCTTGAACTTGGGGCTGAGCTCCAGCCAAGGAAATTTTCCATTTAAACGGTTTGTTGCTTATGCTTCTGAAGTGTAGTGCTCATGTTTGTTTTGTACATATCGTTGCTTATATTACAAAAGCACAAGAATTACTGGAACAAAATCAAACATTCTCTAATATGGGGTGATATTCAGGACATGTTGCCTAACCCATGTGTGGTCTGATCCTGGTTACTAAAGTTGTAAGGTTTTAATTCTAGGCCTTGCTACAAGAACATCAGATGCAATGCTTTACTATATTTGTTCTGACTTTGTGCACCCTGGTTTCAAATCATCCTTTCGAGAATTGATTAAAAAAATGTACCAAACCAAGGCTATAGATTGGTGGGGGCTCTCAGAATGTTTGATGGGTTGCCTTGTGGTATTAACTCCAGCTCTTTGTGTTCTGAGTTCAAATCCTGCTATGGTCTACCAATCAAATACAGCGGGTCAGTGGTATCATGTAACCCTTTCTCTTAAAATTGCTGACCCGCCATCTTGTTATTATTATTATTGCAAAGGTGGTGAGCTGGCAGAATGCTTAGTGGAATTTCATCCATTTTCACCTGAGTTCAAATTCCACCAAGGTCGACTTTGCCTTTTGTCCTTTCAGGGTCAATAAATTAAGTACCAGTGAAACACTGGGGTTTATGTAATCAACTAGTCCAAATTTCAGGTTTTGTGCCTTTAGTAGAACAGATTATTATTATTATTATTATCATTATTATTATTATTATTATTATTATTATTATTGTTATTGTTGTTATTATTATTATTATTGTTATTGTTGTTATTGTTGTTATTATTATTATTATTATTATATTTTCTCTCATTTTCTATTCCCTAGGGCTATGGATTGTTTGGCCATTGTATTGTTGTATTTGTGAGCACTGTAACACACACGTCCCACAGTCACATCCTGTTTTATATGTTATGGGCCCTAGTTGGTGGCCTCTCAACTGCACGAATGGCAAGTCCTTGATTCAGTTCTTTGATTTCATTGTTATTCTTATTGTTTTTGTTTTTTTTTGTTAACATTTTTGTTACCAACCTGGCTGAAACTGCTGCTGGCTCTAGTTCAAATGTCTTGTTTTCATAAGTTTTGAATTAAAATCTTCCACCAAATCTTAATCACAATTTATGTTCCTAGCACTAGCTTAATGATAACTAAGTTATTTTACTAAATTCTTTGTTATATTTGAAATTAATTGAAAGAAACACAGAGCATCTCAAAATAAATACGGTAACGAGAGGTTAATGTGTCTTCAAATATAACAGTATACTAATAAAATATTAGAAGTCTGGAGCTGATAAAATTATTCGGTACTAATAGTTTTGTTTAGGCCATGAATTGATGGTGTCATTAGGGTGTCAGCTAGAATGTGTTGTGATATTTGTTGAAACTCACTGCACTTTGAGGTCAACTTTACCTTACGTTTTTTGTGGGGTGAAGGTCAGTAAATAAAGTGCCAATCCAAACAATGGAATAGTGGAATTGTTAGATTATCAGACAAGATCCCTTGTATTTATTCGAGTTCTCTGGCCTTAAATTCCAGCTTCATAGACTGGAAGGAGGTATTAAGGTTGGCCAAGACAAACAACGAAATCAGAATCTCTATGCATTCAGAAAGACCTGTCATCATCTCAGTGCAGTTGTGTGATGGATGGATACACAGGCTTTGAAGACCAGGTAGTGGCTAGCATTTGGTAGCAGGAAGTGATTAACAACAAACACACATACAGTTCGGTGGCGTCACTAAAGATTGAACCACACTTGGGAGTCAGATGGTTGAAATGATGATGACTAATTGGAAATTGTTACTATTAACTGTGGTAAAAAAATAAGAAGTTACTAAAGTTAATTACTCATTGACATGAAAAATATAGTTAAGTTGGTGTTAACACATTTCATCTATTGAACATTAACCATCTAATTAGAAATACTTGAGTTATCTCTCTTATCCTTTTTATTTTTAACTTTACAGTCATTTGGATGATTAGTTCTCATTAAATTATTTCCCATGCCGGCTGTCTACGCTTAACTATTATGTTTTCATGCAGCACTGTCAGTGGATATTTTATCTCAGTCATCTTTTTAATTACTCCACTCTTGTGTCCACTTTCATTTTTTCATTCACAAAAACGGATGGGAAGGCATGAGTAGAGAAAGAAAGATTTGGCTGCCATTTCTAGTACCTGGAGTGGCCATGCAGGGACTCTCTGGCTAGATTCACAGTTAAGCTGAATTTAGTGTCGATGCTGATGAGGATGAGAAATAGAAGTCCGGAAGTAAGGATTGTCCACAGAAAGGGCACCTATCTATAACACACTGCCAGCATGGAAAAAGGCAGAAAAACGAATGGATATATATATATATATATATATATATATATATATCATCATCATCATCGTTTAACGTCCATTTTCCAAGCTAGCATGGGTTGGACGATTTGACTGAGGACTGGTGAAACCAGATGGCTACACCAGGCTCCAATCTGATTTGGCAGAGTTTCTACAGCTGGATGCCCTTCCTAACGCCATATTAAATCAAAAAAAGCAACAAGGATATCCAAAGTTAATGCAGTACAATCGTTTCATGCGACTCCATTTATTTAAGCAATGTGAACATTACGTCAAATATAAAATGCAGAGCAATCCTCAGCTGCACAAAGATATAGAAATTTACTGAAATTTCATTTCAACAGGACATATTTTTGTAACTACATTTAAACTCGCCTGTATGGTCTGGCTAAGTCAAAATGGTTTTTTGTATTCTTCCTTTCCACTTGGAGAGTTTAAATGTAGTTACAATAATATGTCCTTCTGTTGAAATGAAATTTCAGCAAATTTCTATATCTTTGTGCAGCTGAGGATTGCTCTGCATTTTACATTTGACGTAATGTTCACATTGCTTAAATAAATGGAGTCGCATGAAACGATTGGTCTGCATTAACTTTGGATATCCTTGTTGCTTATTTTGATTTTAATCACCTTCTTTTGGAATTGTATGGATAACACCACACTTAATTCTGGTGCTTAAACTTAAGTACCAAATTCACCTTGAATCTAAATTTTATATATATATATGTGTATATATAGTCTTTATTTTTCTTTTTTTTTTTTCATTGCAATTTAGGCCTTTGTTATACTCTCCAGAACATCAGGACACTCTCAACGAATAATTGTCTGTTCAGCTATTGCTATTCTTCACCTTGCTTTCCTTTTGTACTTACATTTTGCATACCATCAGACAGTTGAAGGTAAGCATTTATCAATTTTGTTTTCGTTGTCTTTTATCAGAGAGTATGATTTTTCAGGCTATTAACCTCATCTTTAGATCTTTTACTTGTTTCACTCATTTGACTGCGGCCATGCTGGGGCACCGCCTTGAAGAATTTTAGTTGAAGGAATCGACCCCAGTACTTATTCTTTTTAAACCTGGCACTTATTCTATCAGTCTCTTTGTCAAACTGCTTGGTTATGCGGACATAAACAAACCAACACCGGTTGTCAAGCAGGTGGGAGGAGGCAAGCATAGACACAAAGATACGTGCATGTGCGCACACACACACACACACACACACATACGATGGGTTTCTTTCAGGTTCATTCTACCAAATCCACTCACAAAGCTTTGGGTTGACCTGAGACAGTAACAGAAGACGCTTGCCCAAGGTGTCACATAGTGCGACTGAACCCGGAATCCTGTGGTTGGGAAACAAGCTTCTTACCTCACAGCAAATATCAATCATTATAATTTTGTATTTTATTACAAGGCCATAAAAATTTTGTACGGCAAGGATATAATTGAATGAATCAACTCTAGTAATTGCCTGGCATTTATTTTATTGACCCTGGGAAAACATGGTCAACTGTTATCAGGATTTGAACCCAGAATGCAGAGGTGTGAAATAAAATGTCAGAAAGTATCTAATCTGATACACTGCTGTTTCTGTCATTTTGTCACCATCATCTTAGTGTCTGTGATAGTCCAGTTCATGTAAATATATATTTTCATTATTATTCCATGATAGGATGAATTCTTTTATAAGAATTTATCATGTAACTAGCGTGAAAAAAACCTCATAAGGGAAAAATCCATCATTTTTTCCCCAAAATATATTTATTTATATAAGGGCATTACTATACATGAATGCCTCACGCGTTCGGTAAAAATGTGTTTATTATGGTAGTTTCACCTTAGAGTCCCTCTTAGCGTGAGGCATTCATGTATAGTAATGCCCTTATATAAATAAATATTTTCATTATTATTATATTTTTTCTTTGTTTTCTTTTGGCTGACCTTGAGAATAATGCCTTTCCTCTTTGTAATTTCAGAATTCTCAGAAGTGTTTGACAAAGAAATATCAAGACCTGTTGCAGAAGATGTCCTCCATCTGAAATTTGTCCGGGACATAGGAATGGAGCAGCACAGCATCAAACGTAAGTGATAGGTTCTCTCTGAGCATTTCTGAAAACATATTTGCATTCAGTCAGAAGAAGAGCATGAATGTATTTGTTTGTTTGTGTTTGTGTGTGTGCGCATGCACAAAAGCGGATACAGGCATGTTTGTATAGTTTCCACAACGAAATGATCCCAGGTGTGATTCCCACCATATGACACCTTGGATAGGCATCTTCTCCTGCAGCCTTGAGTTGATCAATGTCTTGCAATTGAATTTTGTAGATGGAATGTGTATGTGTATCATTCACTGATGTTTATTTATTCTACTTGAATTGAACAGATATTCCCTTGTTATTTTGCCACTGAAAATGCTGTAAACCAGAAACTTTCACACTGGAAACTCTGTAACCAATGGTGATACTGTTCACGAAATGCATGATGACATATATATATATATATATACACACACACACACACAGGGTGGCCCAAAAGTAGGTTTACAGTTATACAACTATCTCTTTCACATTCATATATTAACAGTTTAGATCATAATTGTAAAAAAATATGAAGCCATTATTCTATACTAATTTAGTTAATTTTGTCAAGCTCTCTTTTCTGTTTGTAAGATTGAAATTTAAATGTCGTAAAATGTTTTAAAAGAAATTTGAATTGCCTATGTGATAAAACTGTTAACCTACTTTTGGGCTACCCTGTATATATATATATATATATATATATATATATATATATATATATATATATATATATATATATATATATATATATATATATACATGTACATATACACACATACACATGTAAATATTGAACAATGAGAATGAGTGCTCAAAACCACATTCGGGGATAAAGATTCTATGTGATTGGCTTGAAGAATTGTTGAGATATTTTGTTAAGATGAAACTAATGGTAGCCTTGATACACAAATAAAGTGAGTGTGTATATATATATATAGTATTTAATATGCATTACAGTATATAACAATGATTACTACATCAACTTGGGTATATCTCTGGGTTTAGTTATATCTCCAAAGTTTTCTGTCTATCTTAACAGCCTACACACAAGTTAATCTAACCCACTGCAGATGATAGTTCATTTTCTGACCCTAGGTCTCACTTAGAAACAATCTTGACACTTCCTGCTGCACATATGTAACCTATATGAACATTTGACTGTGAAAATTATCTTGCATTGGGGTCTTGACAATGCTTTCTTATTCTACTGGACCAAGACATAAACTAACCCCCTATCAAAACACCCTCACTGGATAGTTGTTTTGAAGTAGTTCATCTTATCAGATCATCATCATCATCATCATCGTTTAACGTCCGCTTTCCATGCTAGCATGGGATGAACGATTTGATTGAGGACTGGTGAACCAGATGGCTACACCAGGCTCCAATCTGATTTGGCAGAGTTTCTACAGCTGGATGCCCTTCCTAACGTCAACCACTCCGAGAGTGTAGTGGGTGCTTTTATGGGCCACCAGCATGACGGCCAGTCAGGCGGTACAGGCAACGGCCACTCTCAAAATGGTGTATTTTACGTGCCACCTGCACAGGAGCCAGTCCAGCGGCACTGGCAACGATCTCGCTTGAATGTCTTTACATGTGCCAGGAAGGCGACGCTGGGCACAGGTGCCATCATGATTTCGCTTTCGCTTGCCCCAACAGGTCTTCGCAAGCCGCACTCAAACCATATTCTTCTCTCTTAAGAAGAGGAAGGACACATTGGATAATGTAGTTCTTAAGGTACTCTTTGCCTGAGAAAGAGAATTGTTTGTCATGACCAGGGTATGGCTATAGGGTTGAAAAGTTTGCTTCTCATCTACATGGTTTTGGGTACATTTCCACTATGTAGGCTTCTACTATGAGTCCTTTTGGCTCTGCACTGTCCCTGCTTGTTCACCAACTACGTTACAAAGAGTACCTGGTGCATTTTATCATAGCACTAGTGAATTTGCTTTGTATACCCTGTAAGATTCAACCCTCTAGCACTCATTAGTCTGTCAAATATAATGTTTATTTATTCACATTGTTTTAAATTAATCATGCATTATCTTGTAGCTTTGAGATTTTGATGATGTCATTGTCATCATTTAAAGGCCATCTTCCATGCTGGCATGGGTTGGACAGTTTGACTGGAGCTGGCAAACCAGAGGACTGCACTAAACTCCACTGTATGTTGTGGCATAGTTCTTATGACTGGATGCCCTTCCTAACATCAATCATTTTACAGAGTGGACTGGGTGCTTTTTACATGGCACCAGCACTGGCAAGGTCTGTTTGGTATAGATGTTACGGCTGAATGCACTTGTTTGTTTTTAGAATGACATAGTAGGGTAGGTGTGAGATATTTGATCTGTTCAGTTTTGAACATAAAATAGCTAGAATATTTGGGCTAGATATGATCAGTTTATCAGCTAAAGGTTTAAAGAGTCCTCACTATTCTACGATGTATCTTTTCATTCAAAGCAATGTGACCAAGAAAACATTTGCCAAAAACTCCTTTGTCATGCCTAGAACTCCCTTGATCTATGTCTGCTCATTAAAGTGCTGACCTGAGCCTTAACAACTATTGGCTCAGTGATGCTCATTGTGTCCTATTTATGTCTCTTCTGTAGCTACTGCAATAGTCTTTACATCTTTGAACTTTCACACTCTCCTCTTCATTTTTCTACCTCTCTTTCACTTATTACTTCACCTATAATTCTACTGATAGACTCCATCATCATCATCATCATCATCATCATTTAACATCTGTTTTCCATGTTGGCGTGGGTTGGACAGCTTGATAGGAGCTGGCCACGTCAGGGGCTGCACTAAGTTCCATACTCTGTTTTGGCTTGGTTTCTACAGTTGGATGCCCTTCTTAATGCCAACCACATTACAGAGTGTACTGGGTGCTTTGCACCTGGCATCATCACTAGTGGTTTTTACATAGCACCATCACCAGTGCTTTTTATGTGGCTCCATCACCAGTGTCTTTTATGTGTCACCATCACCAGTGCTTTTTATGTGGTACTATCACCAGTGTGTTTTATGTGGTACCATCACCAGTGCCGTTTATGTGGCACCATCACCAGTACTTTTTATGTGACACCATCATCAGTGTTCTTTATGTGGCACCATCATCAGTGTTCTTTATGTGGCACCATCATCAGTGCATTTTATGTGGCACCATCACCAGTGAGTTTTATGTGGCACCATCACCAGTGCTTTTTATATGGCACCCTCACCAGTGCTTTTTACCTGGCACCATCACCAGTGCTTTTTATATGGCACCATCACGAGTGCTTTTTACGTGGCACCATCACCAGTGCTTTTTAAGTGGCATCATCACGAGTGCTTTTTATGTGGCACCTTGGTTTTAGGGTATCCATACTAAGAACATTTTTGGTACTTACACATTCAGTGATATCTATTCAAAATAGATTACTAAATTTCTGCTGAACTATGACTGTCTACTTCATATTTTCAGCATTCTTTATTAACGTAGCATTCTGACTACTTTTTGACATAATATTCTAGCCAATGGTTGATTGATTAATTTATAAAAGTGTTGAAATTTAGTTAATTATATTTAAAACTCTTCTGTGTTAAAAAGAACAAATTTATTCTATCATAGTTTCAGCTGGTAGGTCATGGCCAGGTTGAGGGGGAAAATGTTTTTAATTCACTAATTTGCTGCAAATAATCTAAGATGTCGTCAATGTGGAATGTAAAAGAATTTGTTTTATGTGGTGTTTTTTGTGATATTTGTGATTGTTTTATTTTAGATAGAGCTTTGTTATATGGATATAGATATGTAGAATACAATTTCTATGTATGTATGTGTGCATGTATGTATTTATGTGTTTGTTTTTGCATGTAGACCAGATACTTTGGAGTGACAATTTACCAGTCTTTCTTGATTGGTACATTATGTGTGTATGTATATATGTGTGTATGTATATATGTATGTATGTATGTATGTAGTATTTGTATGTGCATACATATGCACTTACGTATGTATGAATTAAGCCAGACTTGTAATTAATGACTTCAGAGTAGTAGCTTGTATATGTATATATGTATTTTGTTGTGTGTGTGTGTGTGTGTGTGTTTATGTATAATGTTGATACTGTGGTCAAGTTTCCTTTTCATGTTATTACTTTGTCCATTATTTAGTCTGTACATTATCATTTGTATTCTTTTCCAAGAAAAACAAAATATCTCCCATTCTGTCACCAGTATCTTAAATAGATTACCAAATTGATTTGGTTGTTTTTGAAATAACAACCAAATTTCCCTCAAATTACATGCTACCAAATTAGTTTTTAAAAATATTTTAAATTTTATATATAACATGTGAATAGAAACGTAGATGGAGAGAAAATAGATAGATAGATAGATAGATAGATAGATACAAACATACATACAGACAGAATGAAGGAGAAGTGAGATATAAATTTTGAGTTAATAAAGGGAAACATAAAAAAAACTAACTTGGTTTTTTTCTGAATCACCAAGACTAATGAATAAATGCTTCAAAATAGGTTACAATGAAAGACTAGTGTGTTGCCCATCATAGGATGGATATCTTTGGAAGCATACTTTTGCTACCTTGGGAAATATCAAGAAATAGATTATACATACAATAATTATAATTTAACTTTTATCAAATTTGTTGGTGTTTATACAAAATGATGAAATGAAATGAATACTAATTTTCAAAAGAAAAATTTTTACTACCTTAAAATTATATAAAAGAAATTTGGTGTCAGTGTAGTATGTGGTCTACATGCCATTGTGATCTACAGCAACTGAAATCTAGACTAGCTTGTCATCTACATTTAAAATTCTGTTATAAATTTGCCATTTAAAAAATAAAAGGAAAGGAAAAATTTTTATTGATTTTTATTTCATTCTAGAAACCTGAATACAGTAACTATTTGTGTACTATTTGTTATTCATCTCGAATAACCTGTGTGTAAAATTCTTTTGCCTCTCATCATGACTTCTTCCATTGGGCTTAGGACTAAAAGTGCTTAAATCATAAAAGTTTTTTTTTGGTTTATATACCAAACCAACTCGAAGGTGAGTAAATAGATGAATTTTAAATGTAGATCAAAAAGTCGGTGGAGATCATAAACTATACCATTTGAACTAATGTAGACCACAAGCTATACCAGAAACATGTATGTAGATTCACATACGACACCGGCACCAGAAATTTCTCATTTGTATAACTTCTCCCATGTGGAGGCGCAATGGCCCAGTGGTTAGGGCAGCAAACTCGCAGTCATAGGATCGCGGTTTCGATTCCCAGACCGGGTGTTGTGAGTGTTTATTGAGCAAAAACACCTAAAGCTCCACGAGGCTCCGGCAGGGGATGGTGACGAACCCTGCTGTACTCTTACCACAACTTTCTCTCACTCTTACTTCCTGTTTCTGTTGTGCCTGTAATTCAAAAGGTCAGCCTTGTCACACTGTGTCACGCTGAATATCCCCAAGAACTACGTTAAGGGTACACGTGTCTGTGGAGTGCTCAGCCACTTGCACGTTAATTTCATGAGCATGCTGTTCCATTGATCGGATCAACTGGAACCCTTGACGTCGTAAGCGACGGAGTGCCAACAACTTTATTTTATCAACCCCAGAGGAATGAAAGGCAAAAGTTAACCTCGGTGGAATTTGAACTTGGAGCAGAAAGCTGGAAGAAATGCTACTAAGCATTTTGTCCAGTGTGGTAACAATTTTGTCCGCTATTATTAAATATAGAGATCACGGTTATCATTTCTCAACACCAATGTTTAACAGTTACAATATTACATAGGATCTTAATGTATGAAGAAGTATTCAGTTAGAAAGAAAGTGATGTTGAGCTAACTTAGATGAAGTTATTAAAATGTACCATAGCTATATATATATATATATATATATATATATATATATATATATAGTTTTTACCCATTAGCTTTCAGATTACTCTGTCAAATCTAATGCTTGACATGTAAAAGGCACCCTTGCTGGTGACACATAAAAAGCACTCAGTACACTCTGTAGAATGGTTGGCATTAGGAAGGGCATCCAGCTGAAGCCAAAACTGGAGTCTGGTGCAACTCTCTGGCTTACCAGTTCTGATCAAACTGCCTAACTCATGTCAGTATGGAAAACAGACATCAAATGATGATGTATTTTGAATTAATCATGAATTATCTTTTAGCTACAAGATTTTGATGATGTTATTGTTTATTTTGAAGATAGCATTGTAAGATAGGTGTCAGAAGCCAGATCAGGCCAGTTTAAACATAAAGCAGGTAGAATATTTGGGCCGGATATGATTGGCTTAGACACTAAAGATATGACTGGTTTAGACACTAGTATGGTTTAGTGTCTAAACCATACTAGGCAGGGTTGTATGGTTAAGAAGCTTGCTTTGTGACCATATTGTTTCAGGTTCAATCCCAGATTGACCAATGTCTTGTGAGTGAATTTGGTTGGCAAGAACTGTGAGGAAGCGTATTGTGTGTATACATACATACATATGCACACACATACAGTATGTATTTGTGTATTATAAACAGCTTGTCTGCTTGTTTCTCTGGAAATGGTCGAATTGATGTAGAGAATCTGAAATTAATTAAGGTTGTTCATTTTTTTCAATCTATGGAGAAATAGCTGAACTCGCCCTGTCTATGTATATGTGGTAAGAGCCCACAAGAGTAGCCACTCATCAACAAGATAGACAGTTGATGAGTGACTGACTAAAATCTTTATTAAGTGATGCTAAGATACTGTCAGGCTTTTTGATGATTTTAGAAGTGTGGCATCTATCATTGTTAACAATAATACCTAGGTTGTTTTCAAAAGCATTTTCCAACCATGGCCATCCCGTTTTTTATGGGTACTTAAGACTTTGTTACCTAATGTGTCCATTCTTTATTTAAAACAGCAGAGTGTGATCTAAGATAGCTTTGGCTGCTGTTTCTTGGTGGTTGAGTGATTGTGTAGAGAAATCCATGTTCTCTTGTTGAATGTAGATATTAAATGTTTTAAAGAATTTATGAATAATCTGAATAGATACCATTTAGTCAGAAGGCTAAATACCAAGGCTGAAGGAAAGGCACAGTAGAACAGAGTTTAATCTGTGTCAAAAATGTTGGCTCTTGAAGCAAAGAAACAGAATTTATTTAATAGCAGTTGATTAACAAGACATTTAGATATATGAATTGAAAGGACAGCCAGGGATAAACTAATTATCTAGAAAATATTAAGTCATGTTTGTGTGTGTTGTGTATTTGACATATATCTTCCTCCTCCTCCACCTCCTCCTACTACTACATTCAGTCAAGGGCATTCGAAGCTTAAACATCTCCTTTATGCGGGCACAGTGTATCTAGGGCTTCATTATCCAATGTATCCTTCTCCTTTTAAGGTTGAAGGCTATGATGATTTGAAGGGGTATTTTGCTGCTTTTTCTACCAGGTCAAGCAATTGTTTAGAACACTGATTCTCAACTGGAGCCCATGTAGCCCCTGGGATTGCCTATAAGATTTTGTTGTTAAAGTTTATTTGCAATAAACTGGTTATATTTCTCCAATATACAAAATTTTTTGGAACAAACTTTTATACATCATCATCATCGTTTAACGTCCGCTTTGCATGCTAGCATGGGTTGGACGATTTGACCAGGAGGCTACACCAGGCTCCAATCTGATTTGGCAGAGTTTCTACAGCTGGATGCCCTTCCTAATGCCAACCACAATTCCTAATAATATTTAATTATAGAAATATAATGAGATTTTTGTTTTACACATCAAATACTGTGAGGTTCCACCCAAGTAAATTTGAAATCTAAGGGGTCCATAGCTAAAAAATGATTGAGAACCACAGGTGCTGAGGTCACTTCAACAATTCTTAATGTTATTATATCCATGTTTGTTGTGTATTGTGTGATTGAGCTGGAATAAATTTAGTCATATTCTTTCTGAATGATTTACAATTTTGGTTTGAGGGTAAATGTAAGGATGTGACTGTGGGAACAAGATATTCGCTTTGTAGTAAGTAATGCGGTTTCTTGTTCAAGCCCAGTGTGCAGCACCTTTGACAAGTGTTTTCTCCCATAGTTGTAGCCATATCTTTGGGTTGACCTAAGCTTTGTCGAAGAAATTGAGCTGTTGTTGTTTAACCCTAGGACAGTCTCGCTTGAGTAGATCTTTGATGAAAATATTCCACCTGTGACTGACATGAATGTTTTGTTTTTATCCCCCCGCCCTCACCGCAGTGTGTTCAAATCTCACCAGGATCACCATTTGCCTTTCATCCTTTCATTGTACATAAAATTAAGTACCATACTAGGCAGGGTTGTATGGTTAAGAAGCTTGCTTTGTGACCATGTTGTTTCAGGTTCAATCCCAGATTGACCAATGCCTTGCGAGTGAATTTGGTTGGCAAGAACTGTGAAGAAGTG